>NC_087211.1:63285788-63330788 GCF_015104395.2 Macrobrachium nipponense
ACAGGTGTCTTAGTGTATCCCTTGTTTTCATGACACGTGTTACAATTAGTTATGTGCTTTTTATATCTGTAAGCATTGTAGGCCAGTAAAAATAGTGATTTGGCTTTCTGTGACATACTATGGAACCCTGGATGACGGAATGCAACCAGTTTATGACGATTGTATGAAAGAGATTATTACTACTACCTGGTCGTTAGTCACCTGCTGTGTTCTTCGGGTTTTCTTCGTCACAGACCTACATATAATATTACATTTGATTACATTATTCTGATACACATCTTTAAATATACTTTTGCTTTAGGGTTTCTGCTCGAAGTGTTTATTGTTTTTGCCTAGCCACTGACCCGTTTCCGTTTCGCAAGTGTTTATTGTTTGGTGTTTATTGCTGCTGATTCTGTTTCCGTTCGAAGTGTTTATTGTTTGGGTTATGTCTGTTGACTCTTGCTTTGTTCAGTTTGTAACAGTTCTGCGCTCCAACCCAGATATTCAATGCTCGCGATCTCTTGGGTTAAGGAATTTTCTTGTTTAGATACGGTTTAACAATAGGTACGGATGTTTCTATATCTTTTAGTCTAATTAATGGTTCTTTTGCGTATGGTGCGGGATTGCGGGATAATGCGTCAGCTATGATATTTGCTTTCCCAGGTAGATATCTTATCTTGGCTCCCAAGACCTGAATGATCATTTGTCACCGAGTTCCTTTTGGACTGTGATTAAAGCCTTTGAAAAAACTCGGTAAAGGACTCATGTTCAGTAAGGACTTTATCAGGATAGCCATAGATTATGAACTTAAGATGTACTAGTGAGTTAATGATACCTAGCCCTTCCTTGCCTATTACTGCATATTTACTTTCAGAGGGCTTTAGTTTACGTGAATAAAAGCTATAGGGAAGAACTGTTTATCATATTACTGAAGTAGTATCCCTCTTACCCCTTGGTCTGAGGCGTCTGTTGCAATAAAAAAAATTCCTTATTTAAATCAGGATTTTTAAGTTAGGTAAGCTGCATTTTCCGCTTTTAAGATATCGAACGCCTGTTGATGCTTTTCACCATATAAATCTACGCTCTTCTTCGTAAGATCTGTTAAAGGAGCTGTCATCATTGAAGAGTTACATATTTACATACTATGTAATACCCACTACAGCGCAAAAGTGCTGTATCCCCCTTTTACGTTAATAAGTACGGAAAGTTATGAATAGCCGACACCTTACCATGGACTACTTTTAAGACCTTGACCAGACACATAAAACCTAGATAAACATGTTCGGTTTAAAAAACTCACATTTAGATATTTTAACTCTGAGATTATTTGTCTTTGTCTCTGTAGCACTAGCTCTACTTTATGTGAATGTACTTCTAAGGTATTAGAAAAGATTACAAGATCATCCATATAGGCATGTAGGTTATCCCCTAAAAGTCTCCAAACACTATATTGTAATTGGGACGCAACGTAAGCCGGAGGCATACGTAAAAAAATTGATAAGGTGTCCTTGAGTGTGGCTGAAAACGGTGTATGAGGTACAATCACTTAGGTAATGGTATCTGGTAAAAGCATTTAAGTAAGTCCAAGTTGGTGAAAAAAAAATTTATTCTAACCTAACAGAGATAAGATGTCGTCGGTACATCGCACTGGAAAAACTATCGGAAGTCGTTTCCTTGTTTAAGCGACAGAATCTCGCAGATACGCCAAGTCCGATCTTTTATGGCATGACGTTTTTGAGGGAAAATTATATGGGCTTATTTGATTTCCTAATGGCTCCTATTACTAACATTTTTCAACTTCGTCATTATCTCATATTTTAAAATTCATTGAGAATCTATACGAGGTACGTAATAGCTTTATGTTTTGTCCTTAGACCGTATTTTGTGTTAAATTACATCCGTTTTTCTTTTCAGAGATCACTCGCTAGTGGAGAAACTTCCTGGTATTCAGGTAGAAGATAAAAAAAAAAATTCTGCTGAATCACCTCTGCTTGAATGACTTTACGGATATACTTTAGATAGATTATCAGAGAGATTCATCCACGACTGGTTGGGCGTGATTAAAAATTAGCAACAATAAAAATGCGATATTTATAACTTCCGTATCCACGATATGTATACTTTTAGAGCTTTGTTCGCGGAAATCGTTATATTTCAGAGTGTCGGGAAGGATTAAAATTTCATTTTCCCAGCAAAGTCTTTTTACAACGCACTAAGACATTCGAGGGTGCATGCTTCTCGAGATTTTGCGTGCAAATTGCGACTGCGGTTGTGGGAGAATTCTGTTGGGTCATTTGAACAATGTTACGATTTATGAGACAAATGTATAGTTCCTTTATATAAGTTATTATTTGATTAACTGTCTCATTTTTGTTCAAACGGATTTTACTATGTTTGAAGGTTTTATAGGATTTTCCTTTGATAAACACGCCTTATTTTGCAGGATGTAAGATAATATTTTGTATACCCCTAGATGAATCTTACAATTACACTAGATACAGATCAATGTTTTTTATAACTATAGAGGTATCTGTAAACGCTCGCTTATCCGGACTTCTCATTAGGGAAGTTCGAACAACAGACGGTGAGTCCGTAAATACAGGATATTACGTGTAGTAAAGGAATAAACAAGATATTCTAATTTTTACGGCGCGTACAGTCGGGCTTAATCCACCAGTATTTATTATAACTTAATGTATTAAAATTAAACGAAAACCTGCTCTGATTACTTATACGGTCGTGGTGTTTCATAGGAAAAATCCTTTTTAATTCAAAAAGATATTGGTATGAACCAACATCGCTTTTCCCCACTCTGCTAGAGTCGCTTATTGTGTGGAATTTGCTATGCTTTGAACACTTCGGCAGTTTTTTGACTAACCTTGACCGCCCGCTTGACCTAGGTGACACAGTCACCGAGTTTGCTTGTTTGATTCTGAACGGGCTACTGTTTCTATTTTCTTTTTGTAATAATTAATTAGGATCCTTCTCTTTATTACCATCGGCAACATATTGTGTGTTTTTAGCATTACGTTGCTGGTTACGTATAAAGCAATGAATGACTAACTATTAGGAACTGAGCGATTACTAATAAGACAAGTTATCTCTACTGTATGCAATATTAACTGTTTGTACTTCATTCTTTGCTAAAATTTGAAATAGTGAGAGATCCTGGTCAGCGCATTTGGCCTGATGAAAGTTTTTTACAGACATGTTATTCCTTGCAATCCAGCCGTATTTTAAAAGTTAAGTTGAGTCATTGAGGTTCGATATTTTATATAACTCAAAAACTCAAGGCTAAAACTGCGATCGGGGGACTTTGCAAAGGAGCTTTATTGTCATGACCCGAAATAGTGTTACCTCTAATTTATATAGATTTGTACGGGTGTTCCACTTGTTTTTGTGTGTTTTCTAATCACTACGGTGCTTAACGACCCTATCCATGCATCTGTATAAATACAGACGTCCACTGCGTAAACGCATATTCACTGTTTAATATGATTTGTTACGTAAGGGATTAATAATCACCAAAAATGATAAAGTTAACATAGTATATGATTATGATATTTCAGTAGAACTTCTGGAAACAGACACTCAAAGATAAAAACTCGCAGTAGCGAAATCTCAATGATATAGATAATTTCTGTAAAAAAGTAAGATTAAGAATGTCTCGTAACTTCAGCCACAGGAATAACGAAATTCGACCTGCAAAGGAAACGCTCAAAGTTACTCCAAATGAATAAAAAATTGTACTTAGCTTGCTTTTGTGGGAAGTCACGGTGTTCCGATAACGACACACGGCCTTGGTCCTCCTTCTCTATTTAGTGGACGACCTGGTTTGGCTTCAGTTTCCCCCGTGCGCGTTGTTTCGATGATTCGAGCCCTTGAAAATCCGATGCTGCAGACGCGTTCGGTTTGTTTCTTGCAGTGCCGGAAACGCTCACTAACGATGTTTTCTTGAATGATTCTAATGAGAGACGAAGCTTCCGTTGCCGCCTAGGAAAAGGACACGTCGGTTTTGTTTCTTGAAGTTATTCACTAACGATGATACTAAGTTGCTTGACGAATCTTGTTGTTTTCTGAAGTGCTCACTATGATGATACTAGGTTGCTTGAAGAATCTGCTGCTTTCGTCGTCGTTGACTTCATGATTTATTATTCTGTTTTTCTTCGTAGGACGTTGTAGAGTTCCTCTGGTCCGCTGGCCACCAATATTAGGGCTGTGCTTGTATGATAAGGCGCCCTATGAGGTAATGTTTAGACTAGCGATAATCTATACGCTAAGTCGGTTGGTATTGCACTTCCATCTTCAATGGAGTGTCTGGGGTTTTGTAGATCACTTACGAAGTCGGTATTATCTTTACGACGATGTGTTAACTCATGGTTCGGTGAGGTTCTTGTAGAAAAACACAAGGTATAAAAATAGTATATTCTTCTGAAGTTTTACATGATGAAGATCAGGTATGATCGTACAAGTCTTCTATGGACGATAGCTTGATCGCTTCTGCCAATGATGATGGCTAATCCTATTCCCTCTACATGATAAGCTTAGGTAAAGAGGTACAGGTCTTCTAATGACGATCACTAACTCTCTTCTCCCTGTCTACCATCTCTGTTACAAGTTTATGAAGGAACAGACAGTAGTTCGAACATATGAACATACATACAATGACATAGTTTCATACGAACACACAATCGAATGAGACACGCTACAGATCACGTAGGCCGTTTGAATAATAGGTCGGGGTAGTTGCTCAAGCAGGGAGCTTGGTCTAATGTTTATAAACAATTGAATGACTACAGGTGACGGCATGTTATCTTAGCTTACATACTTATTGTATACGTCATCTTTAGCGTCTCTAGTCTGATCACATTCCTGCAAGCAATCTGGTTGACCTCTTTAGTTTTAGACTTTTATATATATGGACTAACATTCCCATATTTTTATTATGTAAACCACTTACATATATATATATATATATATATATATATATATATATATATATATATTATATATATATATATATAGGTATATAAGGATCTAATCTATTATTACTGATACATTCTTAATGTGGGAATTCTCACCTGCAGGACGAACACAAACAAACAGAAACGCACATGCTTGCCATCGATAAATGTAGACGTATGCCGAGCAGTTAAAATCATGCACAAAAATACGAGAATTTGACCCAATGTCGGATGTAATCCAATGATAGTCGGTTGTGACCAAACAAAAGTCCAACCATAAGGAAGAATCGACTCCCATAAAACCCCTATGACAAGTCAAGACCTATGCCCCCATTATACTTAACAGGGTAATGGTGTCCCTTGTGACACCAGCCACACTCTCAGCTCTATTACACTGTGTCTTATAACTGTCTCTTTGTTTCTCCTCCTTCAGTGTCTTCTAGGCCTATGGAGGTCTTTCTCTCCTCATCTTATGCCTTCTTTATTTCTTCATGCTTAATTTGAGTTACGTAAGGTCCTACACGATCTGATGCTAGTTTCTTTGTAATAATAAGAATTTGGAATGCGGCTGTTGATATTACAATAATAATCAAAGAGTAGTAGGTATGCTGTTATTTGATAGACAAGGGTTTTTATTGGTAGTATAGCTAAATCCCATTATTACAAGAGAGCGCCACGAAAACCGAGTTAATTCTTCTGTCTGTAACAGCAAGTAATAAATATTATTACGACAAAAGTTGAACAGACGGGTTTTTCCTCGTCTCCACATGATGAGAAAATGAACCTACAGAATAGATCAGTTAAATTATTTTCCTTAAAGGAGAAATTAGAGAGAGTGAGCAGAAGTCATAAACGTGTGCTTGAAAGGGTGGGCGTGAAGGTTGGAGGGAAAAATGTTTGGGGAAGACGTGTGGAGGGCGGGGGCCACGGTGGAGGGGCGGGTTTCCTCGTGCATCTGGAGGCCACAGTTCCAGTGTTACCAGATCACATCCAGCCCTTGGTTGGCTGAAATGTGTTTACTTATATGTGTGGCCGACTGTACATAATAGCTTTTTTAATATGCTCCCGATACCTGCTCGATGGCATCGAGTTCAGGGATGGGCGGGTGGAAAGACGGACGACAATATAAACACACCTGAACAGCTTGTAACTACTGCCCCTCTACCCTCAATTTTCAGCGGGTATATTTTTCCAGTATATATATACTCTAAATAAACCAAGAGGTCATAATAATCTCCCAAAATAATGAAACCACACAAATAAAGTTTATTGCATAAACTAATTTGGGTACAAAAAGCCAATAATCCATAAAGTAATTTAAAAATGTTAAACACTATACGTTATAATCGTAGTACGGTACACTTTCATTCATAATTGTTAACAGGGAGAAGAAAGAAGTGGGCGGGCCGTCTTTCCTTACGGTGTCCGAAAGTCCCAGTCAAATGCAAGAAAACATTTGAAATGTTCGAAGAGTAAAGTGCCATTATTAATAATTTTAGATACTTAGTTACATTGCCATAACATTAGCCGGAAGGTCTAAAACATGTTGGGCCAAAATTTCAAGAAGATACAATTGATATTTAAAAAGATATTTAAGAAAACCTATGCACCGCCGGCCTTGAAATGGTCAGTAGGTACCATAAGTTCCCAAGGTAAGTACAAAACACATCAGCCATCTCCCCAGAAAAACCGACCTTCGTAAAAAACCTAAATTATGTTCTATGCTCAGCGCTGGTTTAAAACATGGGTTGCAAAAACTAGGAGAGGGAGGCTCTTGCATATTTCCTCGATAAAAACAACCTCATTCTTCCCTGGAAAACACGAACCCAACAGCCCTTCCCCCAGTATTTCTTGAACTCAGAGAGAAGTTTATAAGTTTGCGATCTTTTGTCTACGTAATTTTCCCTCCTCTACTACAAGCCGCTTCTAGCTCCAGATGGATGACTCAAACGTTGACACTGCAAGATTTAATCACTTATGCATTGTAAAGTTACAGCAAACTTAATTTTACGCCGCGTCTCTCTCTCTCTTTCTCTCTCTCTCGCTCTCTCTCTTCCCGCTCTCTAACTCTCTCTCTCTTCTCTCTCTGTAATTTTGCCCATATCTATTTTTGACGTCATCCAGAGTCGCTAATGAACTAACATCAGATTTGTAGATTAAGTTAAAAATCCCTCCGGATTCTTATTAAATAATATAACATGATCGCATTTAAGCAAGTTAGAGGCTAGCAATTTTTCGGAAGTACCTTGTCATCATTATAACTCACTCTAAAAATGTTTTCAATAATACACAATAAAAAAACTTAATGCATAGAAATCCATTTTCAAAAATAAATTTATCATTACAGTTAGATTGATTCGTTACATTTTTTCATGGCATTTGCGAAGTCAATTGTGAAATAGATTTCTTTTTCATACAAAAATTAACGCTCCAGTTTTCAGTGACGACTTTAAGAATAACGTTTATCGGCATCCATAATATTTCTGCCTAAAACAAAGTATATGATAATAATTTACCTTAGGTTAAGTATACACCTTAAAATGGACATTACATTTTGAAGACGAAAAAGATTTTATTTTTCACTTATAACATCAACCTATATAATCAACGTTCTCATACTAGGAAAGTGGGGCTTGGTCCAAGGAACAGACCTCAAAAATAATTATAACACTGGATTCACACTTCAGATATTTAAAACATCTTCCTCTGCTGTCATTAACCAAGTTTTACACTTCCAGAAACTGTTTTTGAACAACTTTCCAGGAAGTGATGCCCGTCAGAAATTTTGGACCTTAATGTTACGGGAGAAGATAAAAGTTTGTTTGGGTAAAACAAATTATTATGTGAGTATAGATCGCCATAAAAAACAAACTCTCTCTCTCTCTCTCTCTCTCTCTCTCTCTGTTGAAGTGAAATGAATATTTACTTCATTACATGAAAACGATGCTAATGACAGCCTGACTCGTCAGTTTCAATGAAAACTAAGAACTGAGACGTATATTGCAATACATCGAGAAATTCGGCTTTGAATGATCCACTGCTTATTTATATCCTGGCTTCGCCATTCTATTTTTTTTAGTGGAAAATTCATTGGTGATTTTACTGACTACATTCACCTAATTTGAAAATGGTGTCCGGTCAATTCGTCGACGGCAATTCGTCGTTGCTCAATTCGTCGTTTCTCAATTGATCGTTGCTCAATTTGTCCCCAAGTCAATTCGTCGTTGGGCAAATCGTCGAGTTCAATTATTTATTTTCGCATTCTTGACACTCCTTTTTTTTTTTTTTGTCTTACATATTGGACTCTTTTTGCTTCCTCAAAAAAGAAATTGTCTAATGACAATTTTATTTCAAAAGTACTTTTTAAAACTTTGCTCCTTAAAAAAAGAATTGTCTAACGACAATTTTAGTTTGAAAGTAATTTTTAGAAACTTTGCTTCTAATATTCTATCTTTTTTAGGAAAGGGGAAGTTACAATATAAATACAAAAAAAGTGTAGTGTTTATTTTCAGTCAAATTTATAGTACAAGATAATATATAATGAAAATAGTAGACAAGTTGCAATAAAATTCTTAAAAATATTGGTTAAGCATTTAATTTCTAAAATTTAAGATTGTGTGCGATTGTTTTCAGAAAGGTAATTTTTTGGTTTGGATCATATCTCTCCATGACATTTTTTATACGCAAATTCATGTCTCTATATTTTTTCTTTTGCATTGGCTCATCTCCTTGGATAAATTTCTGCAGTTTGGAACTAGCAAACCTTTCCTCACATTTCAAAACATCTATGAGCTTCCAAATATTTGGATGACTCATATTCACTGTGTCTTTTAGTGCGCTGTGGTAGGCTTCTAAATTATTTGTAGTTCTAGCAATCCCAGACATGCATCTATCCCAAACATTCCAAATAGTTAATGGATATGGTGGTTCAAGACGTCGCCTCCTTTCTCCTCTTCCTCTAAGGGGTCCTATGTAATTATTCTCAAAATAGGAAACTACCGACTGTGGCATATCATCATCATCTACAAGTTCCTCGTAGCCATCGACAACATCATCTACGGGTAAGAAGGCAAGGGCAACAAAACAGCGCATTTTAAGGCTAAAACTGTCATCTTGGTGATATCTGCTTTTCATTCCTTCTTGAACTATCGCCTTGTACACATTTTGCCCTAAATGAAACAAGCAGCACGCTAAATTTGAGGCAGGAAACGATTCAAGAAATCCATTATGCGCTGCTTTTTCAAAATCCATAAGTATGCAATCTGGGCCTTCGTCCTGCAGCAATTCCCTTATTTTGGCAAAAAGTCTATTATATGTGTTTTGGCTTTTGTTTGATAGCAATGAAAACAATCGTGGGACATTGAAATTATCGATCTGTACGTGCACTATATATAATTGAAAAAATATACTAGAACAGCATTTAAATGTTCCGTCTGCCGCCCAAGTCTTGTACACTTTTAAATGTCTCAGCGCTTCATCACTTGCAAATATCAATATTCTGCTTGAATCTTCGATTCCACTATCATGCTTTAAAAAATTTTCATTAGTGTCTAGGCAAGAGTATTCACTTGAAATGGAGAACCCAACATTTGTTTGTGGGGTTGCTGGATAATTAAAATCTGCTTGCCTCCAACGTCTGATATTCTTACTGAGTTGTTCCAACCGAGGAATTTGTGATAAAACACATTCGTTTAACTTTTCAACTTCACCAGCAATTATTGAGCGAGGTGCATCACGAGATGAAATTGACTTTGCTTTAATATTTGAGACCACAGTCTTCGCATTTACCTCTGCGGCTGTTGAAGCGTGATTGTGGATACCAACCTTCTTAATCTGTATATAGTTTTCATCAGTATGAAGTCTCGCCTTGCATGCACGATTTTCACACCTCCAGTAGATCTTCAGTCTATCTGCACTCTCCTTATTCTTAGTATATATATAATTCTCTTCATCAACAACTTTGTTTTTTCCTTTCTCTGAAATTAAAATCTTGCAGGTAGCCATGTTGTTGGATGGGTGTATTCTTTGGAAGTAACTCTATCTAAGTAAAAACCTTTTGTTTCCAACTGTCCAAAACAGGAAAATAATAAATAAAACAGTTAAACAACCTAGTGTCTTTTAACTTGGGGACAAATTGCCCAACGACGAATTGACTTGGGGACAAATTGAGCAACGATCAATTGAGCGGGACGAATTGGGCAACGACAAATTCACCAGGGACGAATTGCCCTAGCACCTTTGAAAATATCCCTTGATTGAGGATTATCCACAAAACTATAAAAGACAGAGAGAGAGAGAGAGAGAGAGAGAGAGAGAGAGAGAGAGAAGAGAACATCGATGACAACATTTATTTTTGTTTGCGAGTAAACTTCCGGAGGTTGAGTAATAAACTCGCAAGATTAATGGACCGAGTCTGGCACTTTGGAGAGCTTCGACGTCCAAGTAAACCAAACTAAAATCAAAACAGATTTATAAGTTATTTTTCTTTGGACAAGGGATACGGTACTCTCTCTCTCTCTCAAACACATACGCACACACACGTACGTTAGACTCCATAACCACTATCCCCTTTTTTTACCCTTTTGTCTCCCTACTTCGTCAATCTGAGATCATAACACTTGATTATAAAGGCTTATTAAACCTTAGTTAAGACAAAGGTTAGCAAAAAATTTGACTATTTCCATAGCTTGCAAATCCTAGCGCTTAATGTAACTTGATTAAAAATAGATCAAAATTCATATGGTAATGATTACGTAGATGAAACTACCTATGATAAGACAAAGAAAGGGAAAAACGGCTGAAGAAAAACAAGACAGTTGATTCATAAAAGAAGTGAAAAAATTCTGTGACTGGCTTTGAATGGTCCTCTCTCTCTCTCTCTCTCTCTCTCTCTCTCTCTCTCTCTCTCTGAAAAGTATGATTGAGACAAGTGGAATATGAATGCAAGAAAATATATAAAGTGTTAAAAATAACGTTAAAGCAGCTGTAGTACCTTTCCCCTTTTAATTAATAAAGAAAAGTTGGACATGATCTCTACATATCATGGAATCACTCTTGACAAGATTATTATAAATATATATTTTATATACAACAATTTATAAAGTACAAATTTGAAGCTTCCAGTCCCTTTCTTTCTGTTCCCATCCTCCCTCCCCTCTTCCCCTCTGCCCAAATATTCCCCACCTCCCCACCACAGCTTGAGTCCCCCTCCGGACCACCGCCACCTTCTTGGTCTTACCGGGACTTGGCAGATGGTGGGAGATTTCAGACTAAATGCGAAAGACCATTTTGGGGGATTCGGCTGAGATCTGAAATGGCATATTTGGGATTTGGTGGCTATCACTGGTGTACATATGCAATATGGAGGATGTGGAATTTAGTTTAATCGCAATGAAATTGAAATTCATCTTTGAATTTTGGTTGATGAAAGACCTTTACGATATCGATAACTAGAGCAATACGGGAGAAAGGCAAACCTTTGACCCATGACACCGGAGAGAGAGAGAGAGAGAGAGAGAGAGAGAGAGAGAATGTGAATTACCACTTCTTTAACCATTGCTGTAATGGCAAGACGGTCGACTGTAAGACTAAAACAAGATAAAAGAGGATTAAAAACCATTCCTCTGTTTAGTAGGAAAATTGTGTTTTTACCTGCATAACTTACAAGAAAAATAAATATGAGATTGTTCTATTCATTATTTTTTTAAGTGGCAAAGAAATATAAGCTAACAATTCTGGGCTCTGAAAGTCTCATCGAAATGATTTTGTCGTAAATGTAAACAATAATGAAACTACGAACACTGAGGCTGGTGCTGGAATGTTGTAAAAATTTAACGACCAGAGGGAAATCTATTATTTGTCTTTCTCTATGGAAAGGATATTCCAGGGAAACGTTTTAGTCAGAAAGTTATGGCAAAGTCGAGACTTCTCGAAATATACATACAACATGAAATATACGTTACTATGAGAGTTCATAAACGGTAAACTACAAATATACACGACTTTTCTTAGGTAAATATATATATATATATATATATATATATATATATATATATATATATATATATATATATATCATATATATATATATATATATATATATATATATATATATATATATATATATATATATATATATATATATATATATATAGTATATATAGATATATATATATATATAGTATATATATATATATATATAGATATATATATATATATATAATATTATATATATATATATATTTTATATATATATATATATATATATATCTATATATATATATATATATATATATCTATATATATATATATACTATATATAATTATTATATATTTATTATTATATATATATATATATGAACGATGCTTTTTCTGTATTACAAGCACTCTGTACTAAATTCATTTAAATACGATATTTTCTATTTAATTGGAACACTGGGCTGACCTTTCACGGGCGCATATACATATTAATATAAGCTTCAACTGACTTAATTTTTTTACAAATATTTACTTCCTCGTCTGTTTCTTTTCGCCAAATACCTTGGGATGCTGTATGTGGCGGATGCCATGCTGAATAGTGATTTATCATAAACTTTAGGACTGTTCCTGGTCAGTGTATTGACAATATATTTAGTACTATGGATGTTATATTACTTCATTTCAAACATATGTAAGTCGTTTGACACTTGTACTAGCTACGTGAACACAATTTTTACCATGATACTCAATTTTACTTAAACGGCTACTTAAGCCGTCATTTGTTCCATATGGAACATCAGATATGTTTGTTCCACTGGCATATGATAGAATTCTTGTATTAAGGGTGATTATGAATGTTTACTTATCTCTGAACCTTTTATAAGAAATTTAAAATGAAAAACTGGAAAGCAAGAACAATTGAGGCTTAAAATTTAAGAGTTGCTAAAGCAGAAATGCAATTAAGTACTTAAGGGAATTTCGAATATTAAAGTCTCAACGGACCTTTGACAAAAAAAAAAAAAAACTATTAATGGAAAATAAGAAAAATTACTTTTTCAGTTTTCCAGTCTTTAACTTGGTTAATTATAAGCCACATTCAAGTGTTTTTGGTCTTTTACTGAAAATTTCACTCAGCGTCTTTCTTTAATTTAATCAAGGAGCTATCAGGGTTTTCTTTATCGAAGTTCATTATCTTGAATTATCATTAATATAGACAAAATTATATGTGAAATATGGCCTTTCAGTTCAGTGGGTACAAAACTTAGCGACCATCACCCCCAAAGGAACGCATCCTTTACCTTTCTCTTACTAATTGACTCTCTAATGACTCCCATTCATTTGCTTGTGGGTCTCTAATTACCTCGTTTCAACGGAGGTTTTTGTTGCGTTCAGCGGCCTTCGAGTCATTAACTTAATTCCCGATCGCTCATAAAAGAGATTGACTCTTGGAGAAGGGTGAGGCACTACGACGGTCAAGGACTTGACGTTGATAAGAGGAGAGAAATAAGGATCCAATTACAAAACCATATCCGATGCGATTTAATGCGACAAAAAGAAGATTTTAGCTCGTAATATGACTTTAATTCTTGAATTATAGATAACTGATGGAATATTCTCTAAACCTCACTTTATTTTGCAGTAAAAAATTGGGAATATGAATCGTTCTTCCCTTACTGTTTATGAGGTAAAAATTCCCTTGATGTGTATACTTTTACGGCTGAGCAAATATCCCAATCAAGAACTCGCTCTTACATGCGGACGAATATTATGTGGATACCTTCGTCTGCCTTTAATTAATTATCCTAAAATGACTTATTTATACAACTGTATATGAGCGAGTGCTAGCTACCTACATAAAATTCATACACGCATACACACACACAGAAAGAGACAGAGAGAGAGAGAGAGAGAGCAAAACTTTCCTTCTTATGGTCCGAAAATCGATTCTTAACGATCTCTACTACCATTCCGTAATAAGTCAGCTGTGTCCGGTGGTATGACCATTTGCGTGTCGGTAGTCTCTATGCCCTTTATTGTAGAAATATCTCTGTCTCTCTCTCTCTCCAATGAATAAATTAGTAGACAATAAGTACTTAACCAGTTTATCCTCAAGCTAACTGAGCTGTAATACAATTTCAGTTCTTTCTGTTCCTTTCTAATTAGACATCAGTAATCATAAAAAACCCGACACTAGAAATGTCAAGGGTTTTCCAGCTGGATTTGAATTATGAAGCATCAGAAAGACAATTAAAAATTGACTCCTAACATCTACTAATAAAACTGGAAATTATTCAAATTCGGTCGAACGTCGGTTAATCAACTAATTAAAGAATTCTTTGTTGACAATTTTCTTCCCACAGTAAATACTTGTATGGCAATTCCCAACGATTTGATGAAGTGCTATCCCGTTCGAAATTTTCGAATCATCTTAATTTGGGGAGCATCTCAGAATGACAAATGTATTCACCTGTCAACATATGTAAATGATTACTAAAGAAAAAAGGTATTGTGGAAAATGTCCAAGTCTTGGGTGAAAAACCTAATTGGCAGCTTCGAAGTATTAGTCCTAAACAAGATAGAATAAATTCTTTGAATATTATATAAACGACATGTTAAGGTAAAAGGGAATAGTATAAGAGCATTTACCATTAATTATTATCAATGGAAGTTATATGGATCGATCTTGATTGGCAAAGTAAGGCGCCCTCGTCATGCATTCCCAAGGCACAAGGCCAACATTTCCTTTCCTCTTTGTGAGAGGATAAAAGATAATCCAAGTGAAGAGGAATATATCTCAGTGTTGTAATTTCTGAAGCTCCTGAAAATGAGTCAACAGAACTATTATAGGGACTTTAGAGAGTTCACTTTCTCCCAGGAATAAACTGGTTCAGTAAATACGAGCAACAACTGATGTCGAACTTAAGCACCACTTTGTTTATTCATAATTTGTGTGATTCGGGTAATTTTTTTATGATTAAGATTATTGAAATCTATGATTAAGTGAGAATTACTTAAAATAATGATAATTCATATATGTACATGGGAAGAGTCACCCATTCAAATATAGAGATGCTTATTAATATAACTGATTCTATTATAATTACATTGCTAAATAAAATTCTTCAGATCTAAAATATAAATTCGAAGCCCTTAAATCTCTTCATTAGTTTTAGGACATTTCAATTATAACATCAATTGATGATTCTTGTATTCAAGAATGAAAAAATCGTTTAAACAATAAGACGGAGAGGAAGAAATTTATCCCTTGCTGCGGTTTTCATGTTTTTGTTGCAGATGAAAATGGTTGTCCCTATTTCAATACGTTATTTTTTATATGATTTTCCAGTCATGTACGTCCAACAATGAAAGCGTAGTTATTTATATTTGCTAATGCATTACTTCATCAATGAACATTTCATTGCTGACAAATGAAAGCCCCTTTATTTAAAAAAAAAAAAGAAATTCTTCTCTTTCCGCTTTTAATTTCTGTCGGAGAAAAAAGTCCAAATTTTCATTTCTTTTCCTTTTCGGGAAACAGAACCTTAATTACCCTTCATCCTGTGACAGCTGTTCTCCCTCCAGTCAGCTTCTCTTTCCCCCTCCACCCACTACTAAGCATCCTTACCCTGCCCCTAGTCTCTTCCCCTTCCGACAACACACGCGCTCACGCGCGCACACACACACACACACATACACACACACATACACATACAATGTTAAATACCCCAAACATAGCTGATTTCTTTTCCTAATCAAGTTCTGCGTCACAAAGGGATTTCTCTTAATCAGCTTGATCGGAAAAAAACGATGAGAATTTCTCGTCCTGGGAACATCTGGCTCCTAAGGACAATGATTTACGAATTGTGCTCTGCGATTAAATTCTGACTTGGTATTAGTGATTTTTTTTATAGGTATGCAAAATTATATATATATATATATATATATATATATATATATATATATATATATATATATATATATATATATATAAATTGAAACGGCACTCGCAAGTTATAAGATTCCATATACTGATGAAACAATTTGTAAATATACGTTAGATTTGACCCAATTTTCTAAACAACGGGTTGGCAACCTGGACGCTACCTGTGTTTGCAACATTTTGTTTTTCACAAACGTTATAATCACAAGCGTAATTGCGGAGTTTTTTATAACTGGTCCCTAAAAGTCGGCTTTTTGTATTTTTCCCCCAAGCGCTTCAAATCAAAACTGAAATTAAAACGATTCCTCTTCCCCCCCCCCCCTCTTAAAAATGCTTTGGAATTTTTATGCCTCAATTCGACCAACATTTGATTTGATATATTGTTGGTCAAGGGGATAAAGAAATTTATCGGTCAACTGATTTTATCTTTTCTTTTCTCTATCTCCTTATACCTCTCGGTCTGCTTTCAAACACGTATATATATATATATATATATATATATATATATATATATATATATATATATATATATATATATATAGTATATATATATATATATAGTATATATATATATATATATATATATATATATATATATATATATGTATATATATATATATATATATATATATATATATATATATATATTATATATATATATATATATATGTGTGTGTATGTATGTATGTGTGTATATGTATGTGATATATATATATCTATATATATATATATATATATATATATATATATATATCATTTATTATATATATATATAATCTGCACTTTATTCACATATCAAGCGTGTTGTCCTTGTTGAATTCTTATATAGAGGATTGCCATAACATATTTCTATTATGGAAAATATGCGACGAAATAATTGTTTTCTTTTAATTTTCCGGCTTAACCGATTTTTATTCTTTTACTTTCTTTTCACATTTCAGTTATCATCACAGATAGAGTAACAATTCAGTTCAAATTCTTATAAATCAGTTTGTAACTGCTAAAACTGTTAACACATTACGAATACTTTTCTATTAATCTCTCAAAAATTTATTTATCACATCCTCTTATTATATTTAGACGCATGCTGTGTTCTCCTAATGAATGTTTCATTAGCAAAAGTGAATCCTGTTGGAATAATATTGGTACTATTTAATCGTTACATCATTTTTCAGTCAGGGGAAAAAGCAGAGCGCTTGAAGGCTTTAGATGAAATCTAACCGTTATGATTTTCTGATAAGTAAATGGGAAAAATACAAGTGACATCAAAATGTAGGAAAGGCCTCATTCGTGTAAAAACGAATTCCATGTGATGATTTCAGTCAGAAAGCGACACTTTCAAACGAATGAAACTGCCAGATTGATTTAGAATTGGTTCAGTTTTCAATTGGATTTTGCTTTGCGGTTAATTAACCAAATGTGGCTGGAATGTCGAAGGTCACAGACGCTAATGGTATGATTGCTGGGGTCATCGTTACTGGCAATACTGTACAAGTTGGCAACAAATTGCTCTCGTAAAAGTCAATTTCCATCGGATGCTATTTGTTAATACAGTTGATTAAATTCAAGGGAAGCTTTTAATTAATCTGGCTTCAGTAAATTACAAACGTCAGTACGCATAGCATGTTTGTGCATCAAATTACTATATCAACCCAATGTAGCCATTATAGTATATTACATTACGCCTGTAGAAAAAAAAAATAATTCAAGCATCTTAACAGTTTCATTACCAGCAGTGAACAGTAGTAACACTAGGTTAGTTACACTAGATTTTTTTTTTATCAAGCTCGTGTCACTGATTATAATGTAAAAGCACCACGAGAGATCCTCTTTATTTTGTATCTAATTAACACACGCACGTACACACGCCCACACACACACAAACATATATATATATATATATATATATAGATATATAACACATATATATATATATAAATATATATATATATATATATATATATATATATATATATATATATATATATATGCGTATGTATATGTATACATTTATGTTGCAATTCTTATAAAACTTGAATACATGAACCAGCCAGTACAAGCGCACGAGCACGTCTAGAAACACGTGTACATATAGTATATACATACGTGTGACATGATCGAGTCTAAAATGGAGAGAAAGAGAGAGAGAGAGAGAGAGAGAGAGAGAGAGAGAGAGGGAAGAGAGAGAGAGAGAGATAAACGTCTTGCAGAGAACCTAAGCTCCTGTCCTTTCATAGGTGTGTAAATAAAGTCGAGTCGTCTTTATTATGGCAAATGAATCTCCGGTTGACGCAGCAGCCAATGGCGTCTTTTTTTTTAGACCAGTTTTTTTTCTATTTTATTTTATTCTTATTTTGTTGTTATTGCTTTGGAAGAAAAAATAATTTGATCTTTTAGAAATAAATACCACTGTATTAATTAACGCTTACTTCAACAGATAAAACCAACGTAAACCTTGAGATGAAAAGGAAATAAGTATTGTGTCATGATCAGCTCACGCATAATTCAGTTGCTTTTCTCTCGGCAAATAAATTGTCTCTATCTTCCGGTTTTTTGTTTGTCGATCAGGATGAAAATGCATTATAGATGAAATGATAAGAAAGGTTATTAATTTCAAATGACCCTGTACATTCCTTACAGTTAATTTTTGGTCATTGATAAATGAATGACGCAGTTTTAATTATAATAAGGATAGAATAATGAACATTACAAATTTCGTCCTTGTTTACATACTTGACCCGTGATGTATTCCACATTATTGTCCTGGAACAGACTTGATGTGCAGGTGAATGATGAGTCTGTGGTGGAAGTGGAGTGTGAAAGAGCTAATTCTGTAACTTTCAATATCAGCACAAGGTATGAGGCTGCAAACCCCATGCCTTGGACATTTCCTGTCTTTCACAAGACACCTGGCAGCAGGAATTCTATTTTCCATTTATGGCATACCACACAAGTAAAAGTGTGGTCGACATTGACCGAGAGAGAGAGAGAGATTCTCCACTGTCGTTCCTCACCCAAGGGGTTCACAACCTTCAGGAGGACCTACTCTGTCTAGGAATGTAATGCATTTGAATCCCAAGCCTCTAGCACTTCCCAAAACAATGGCTTTTATGCAGTACCATTACGCTACATAATACTGCATCAGTTGCCTTAATGATTCAGACATATGGCATTTGACTGCATTCAACAAGTGATATCTGGTGACTGTTTGCCATGCCGCGCGGGCGGATTGTGTGCTATGTTGACAGACTGGGATCTTTTCACTGCTTGGTTAAGGGTTGCCTGGAGTTAGCTCAAGGCTGGCCTAATTCTAAACCAACGAATGAAAGACAACGAATGATTAATTTGCTGATGGGTATCATGTGGGCAATGAGTATCTTGGTAGCTTAACTAAACATTACATTTCAAGGAAATCAGAATTAACATTCTTTCGTTTCTCGCCTTTTTTTTCTTGTTTTCTTTTTAAGATTTGTGGTATATTTTTCTTGTGACACTGCCCACACCATTATTTTCCGTCTGAAGAAGGTTTTCTTTTAGCACACACAATCTTAAAAAAAACTAAAGTATTTATTACTATTTATTTATCATCATCAAAATTTAGAAAGATGCGGAATAACAACCTAGAAATGTCAGGATAGGCTTACTGATTCTTGCCTGATTTGTGGATGTGTGTATCCTATTATAAGCATTATGATTTTTGTTAATATGGATTAGTGTGCTATTAGATTTTATACAATCAACAGTGTATTCCTTTACAACTGTTACGCAAATATATGATTGATCATGACAGTGCTGACTGGCCTCAAAATTGTCCACTTGGCCTAATTCTGAGCCTATGTGCTTGAAGACTAACTAATTTTCGCCTCGAAAGAAAAATGGCCAGGTAAAAAGGAAACAAAAATAATATATTTCCATATTGTAATTTGCCCCAAAAATAGTCAGTAGGTGATGTGATAGTGAATAAAAAGTCGAGTTGATATGTAACATGTTCAAACATGCGGTCGCCAATAGCCATACATATTAAAACATGCAGTCACATGTAAGTAAACATCCCCAAACATGTGGTGACCTGTGAGTAAACGTGCCCAAACAAGTAGGGATCTGTAAGTAAACATCCCCAAACATGCAGTCACTTGTAACTAGACATGTTCAAACATGCAGACAGCTACATTCAGCCATGCCCAAAAATGCAGTGGCATGTAAGTAGACATGTCCAAAACATGCAGTCACTTACATTCACACATATCCAAATATATATCCAGACATGCTAAAAAATGAAGTCACATATTAGCAAATATTCTATAAATACAGTCACATAGAAGCGAACATGCCCAAAAATGCAAATAACATGTAACCATAAATGCAAATACATGCACTTAAATGTAAGCACCCATACCCAAAAATGCAGGTAACATTTAACCATATATGCAAAAACATGCAGTTATTGTAGGCAAACATGCCCAAAAATGCAAATAACATTTAATCATATATTCATAAACATGCAGTTAAATGTAAGCAGAATGCCCAATTATGCAACTGTCTATAACCATGCATGTGCTATTAGGCAGTCACCTATACAAGGACATGCTCAAACATCCAGTCACCTGTAAGCAAACATGCCCACACACACACACACATCACCTAAAAACATACATGCCAAAAAATGCAGTCACCAGTAAATAAAATAATCTAAACATCCAGTCACCAGTAAATAGAATAATTGTCTAAACATGCAGTGAGGTTTCTGTAAGCAAATTGCCCAAACATGCAGTTTACCTGTAAGCAGACATGTACAATCATGCAGTCACCTACAACCATGCATCCTCAAACATGCAGTCACCTCTAAGCAAACGTGCCCAAACATGAAGTAACCTATAAACAGATATGCCCAAACATGCAGTCACCCGTAAGCAAACATGCTCAAAAGTGCAGTTACCTCTCAGCAGACATGCTCAAACATATGGTCACCAATAGGCACTCATGCCCAAAAATGCAGTCACCTACAGCCACACAAGCCAAAAACATGCACCCACCTGCAAGTAAACATGCCCAAACATGCTGTCCCCTTTAACCAAACTTGCTAAATCATGCAGCACCTGTAAGCAGGCAGTTCCAAATATGCAGCCACGTGTAAGCAGATAAGCCCAACTCAAACATGCATTCATTCGCAAGCAAACATGCCCAAATATTCAGACATGGAAAAAATGCAGCCATCTATAAGCTGACATGACCAAATATCCAGCCACCTGTAAGCAAACATGCCTATTTATGCAGCCACCTGTAAGCTGACATGACAAACATGCAGCCACCTGTAAGCAGACATGCCCAAATAGGGAGTAGCCAGTTGGATAAAATTCTCAAACATGCATCCACAAGTATCCAGACATGAATAAACATGAATTCACCTCGATTCACAGAGAAACAGGCAACTGCAGAGATATGTGTTCACTTGGGACCATTTAAGCATAAACATCCACCTTTTAATTCCTAAAAGTCAAATGCTGAATAAAACACTAATGTGTTTTTCCTTTTTAAGGGCATTAATTAAAGTGTTTATCTATCTATCTGTCTATCTATCTATTAATCCATATATGTATATATATATATATATATATATATATATATATATATATATATATAATATATAACAGTATATTATGCAAGTAGCTCTGATCACAACAGTTATGCTGTTAACCATGACCAGATGTGTTACCTTGGCAGCCATGATTAAATTGGAGCAGTTGGTAGCCTTGATTACTTTTGATCAGTGGGTAACACTGAGTAATTTGGGGCAGTTGGTAGCCCTGATTGATTTGGAGCAGTTGGTAACGCTGATTGATTTGGAGCAGTTGGTATCCCTGATTGATTTGGGGTAGTTGGTAACACTGATCGATTTGGAGCAGTTGGTAGCCCCGATTGATTTGGGGCAGTCAGTAACACTGATTGATTTGGAGCGGCTGGTAGCCCTGATTAATATAAATCAGTTGGTAGCTTTGGTTGACTTTGAGCTGTTTGTAGCCTCATTAGAAGTATTAAGTTGGCAGCCCTGATGAATGACAGAAAAGGGAACACAGCTCATGGGAAAGATTTCGCTCCTGACTTCAACTTAACATAAGAGGTTTGCAATGCATTAGTCTTTACTACTAGTACTAACCTTAAATGGGGTGACTTAAACTATAGTTATCTTTACGAATTACTTTATTAAAGTTTAAAGTAAAGACCACACAGAGCTATAGTTTCTTGATAATGCAAAAGACAAAGTTAAAGCCAATAGAGCACTGGCAATCGGACACCATGGAATACTGACTATATTAGCTCGACCCATAATTCACTATTGAAAATGGGAAATCTCTATACCTTCAAAATTAAGTTAACAAGGCGTGACGTTTGACATATCCGGTTTGCTTTAAACCAATGCGGTTTGACCTTACGGGGTTTTCGTGGTGCGGGATTCTGTGCAAATGAATAACAGCAGGTGACTCAGGTTGGACTAAGAGAGACGAATGCCTAGACCTATGTCATGTTAGCTTGGATAGACCATTTAACAAGTTTACTTTTTGATTGACTCCAGCACATGTTTACAACTGGCTGTATATCCACACAAGGATGTAGAAGCAATTTGTTATTTATATTCTTTGTGTACTTTTTTGGTTTTAGTCTGCCAGTTTTGTTTATCTAGCGACTGTCATATTGGAGCAACAATCAACGCGCGGGCGAGAGAGAGAGAGAGAGAGAGAGAGAGAGAGAGAGAGAGAACTGTGTCTAGAATTATTTGTTCAAGAGAAACTAAGACTCAACAGCACACGAGAATCACTTCATCGATAAAAGTATTGCTTTGCAATAAATAATGCACAAAGCAGCTTGTTTTTTTGTTTCTTAAATAGGGGTGAGAATACTTTGGAGATTGATGCATGCAAGCCCTTCCAACGCTCTCCGAATTGTACCCCACAGGTCACTGTCCAGAGTTATCTATATCGTCAGTTTTATGCCCCTCTCTCTCTCTCTCTCTCTCTCTCTCTCTCTCCTCTCTCTGAATGACCATGCTAAGAATTTACAGATAGTAAAAGATAAATGGTGAAGCAGACCAGTATTTTGGGAGAAAACTGCTACAATATTCCGTAAAAAGGTCAGCAGGCATACATTTTAATGTATTTTTGTATATTTATTAGATGATATTTTATAGTTTTAGTGCATTTTTTTTGTCGGAAGATAACTCCTATGACCGCATCCCACAGCCAGTTTGCCAGAAATCATTTATGTCAAACTTACTTAAGTTTTATAACCACAAATAGAAGACAATAGGCCTAAAAGGTTATGGTTACAACATTGTTATCTTTGTGGAAGAATTACGTGCTTTTCATTGTAAAATCCCCTCCCCCGCCCCTCTCTCTCTCTCTCTCTCTCTCTCTCTCTCTCTCTCTCATCTCCCCTCCTCTCTCTTCTTTATTAATTGATTTATTGTTGGTTTGTCATTTTCACTGAAGTAGTAAACGAAACTCGAGGCAGTTTTTAAGAGAGAAGAGAGAGAGAGAGGAGAGAAAGAGGGAGGGAGAGAAGAAGAGAGGAAAGAAAGATAGAGAGAGAGATCGAGAGAGAGAGAGAGAGAGAGAGAGAGAGAGAGCACTTTCAGTATTGGGGGGGGGGGAGAGTAGTGGTGGGCGTAATCGATTATTAGTAATCGATTACACTGATCACTTTTAAAAAATCTCAGAAGTCGATTACCGTCTTTTTTTTAACGATACTAGTTTCTTTCTTGGTAATATTCGTTAGGGGAGCCTTACGCTGCATTAATATTTATTTTAAAAGGATTTTCAAAATTTATTTTGCTTTCTTATAGAAAATAATAAATATGTTCTAATTCAAAAACAAAAAATTTATAAACTAAAGAGAAGTATCAAGCTTATTTTTCATTTCTTTAAGAGTTGAGACGTTTATTTTTCATTCAAAGAGTTTTTTTTTTCTTATCAGCTAGCTCTTCATATCTTCATGAAAAATAAAGAATAAGAATATTCATCTGTTTTGTTTTAGTATAAAGACTTAATTCATTATTCATATAAATGGATAATCGATATTTACTTGTGTGCATAATGGAATAACAAACACAATAAAAATATGCTTAAACTTGAACTTATTGCCAATGCCAGTCCTCATTCGTTATAATTTCAGGAATTCCTGGCTTAGAGAGAGAGAAATGAACCATAATTGTATAAATTAATACCAAGGACATCTGGACTTAATTATACTGTAGTAGTACGTGTAATGTACCAGTTTCCTGTGAAAGTAATCGTTAAGTAATCAATTACTAATCGATTACTGATCACCAAAGTAATCGAAGTAATTGACTACCAAAAAATATGAGTTTTGCCCATCACTAGGAAAGAGCAGATAACCATGGAAAGTTTGTTTAATTTTTTCGTCTCTCGAAGTCCGACTGAATTGTGGATGGTGGCAGCATTGTCTAGAAATCGTCAGGTTTATTCATGAACAAAATTTCGTCTTTCGAGTTGAAAAACTGTAAGGCATCAAGTGGCATTTGTTCCGATTTCCTTCAATGATCAACACTGGTTCATTACATAACCTCAGCTTCAGAATCCTAAAGGGATTTCCATTGCCTGTCTTTGAGGGATTTGGAACTGAATGAGACAAACAGAAGTCTCTCAAGCTCACTCAACTTTAGTGGGATTTTCTTTCTAGCCTCGCACTAACCCCTAGAAATGATATCTTCTTATGAGTGGTATGTTCGAGGCTAGTTCAGAGTGATTGGATGCCTATGCGAGGCTAAACTCACTGTGGTATGTTTAAGGCTAGTTAAGAGTGACTGGATGCCTGTGCAAGGCTAGGCTCACTGTGGTATGTTCGAGGCTAGTTCAGAGTGATTGGATGCCTATGCGAGGCTAGGCTCACTGTGCTATGTTTAAGGCTAGTTCAGAGTGACTGGATACCTGTGCGAGGCTAAGTTCACTGTGGTATGTTCGAGGTTAGTTTAGAGTAATCGGATGCCTGTGTAAGGCTAAGCTTATTGTGTTATGTTCAAGGAAAGTTCAGTCATTACTATACTTGTGCAAGGCTAGGCTCAATGTGGTATGTTGAGGCTAATCCTCCACTTCAGGGTAATTGAATGCCTGTGTGAGGCTAGCATTAATAAGAGGGAGGTCTGAAAAAAAAAAACCCATACGAACACAGCTCTGATGTGCATTGGATCCTGGCTTCAACTTGGCTTAAGTAGCTATCATTGCATAAGTGTTGTACAAGTAACCAATAATAAGTTGATGTATACTCAAGTATTTATGCGAATGACTTTAATAAATAAAGGACCACCTGGTGTTACAGTCTGCAGCAAAAAATGAAGTCGAAGCCAGTCGAGCACCGGGACCGTAGGCCATGTAATGACTGCGGGTGATAATGACTGAGATATTAAAGTTAAGGCCCCCACACACTGAACGATTGTCTGAACGACTGTCTGTATCGTTCGCAAAAACATTGTGTATGGGCTTGTCTGAATGCAAAGGCGGGCGGAGCTTCGTGTCTGAACGATCTCAGCGGGAATCAGTCACGACCAGGTTGGTAGCTTGCGACGTAAGTCTATCATACTGTCATACACAGCTCGTTCAATGTATGGGTTTGTCTGCAGATATAACGCTATCGCTCGCGGCTCTTCTAGCGATAATGCCACGCCTTCTCGAGACAAAATCTTTGTTCAGACTGAAATCGGTGCGGAGATCGTTCATACAGTCTGAATAGTGTGTGTGTGGGTCGGTAACGACAAACGTTCAGACAGTCGTTCAGACAATCGTTCAATGTATGGGGGCCTTAAGACCTACTCCTGAATCAATACATAAAATAAAAACAATTAAAGCTTTTTACCTTCAAAATGAAACTCTCTCTCTGTCTGTCTCTCTCTCTCTCTCTCTCTCTCTCTCTCTCTCTCTCTCTCTTTGTGTGTTTGTGTGTGATGGTGTGCAGTGAAGTGGAATGGAAAGACTGGATTGGAGTAAAGCGGAACTGTGATGCAGAAGTGCAGTAGAGTGATCTGAAGTTTTACATTATGTAAAAGTATGGCCAATTTGTCTATTCATAACAAACTAGCAACATAAAAGAAAAATCTTATGACTAACAATTTCCCTCTACAGGAATCATATGCTTTTTCTTTCGGTGGTAGACTTGTTTGTGTGTGTGTATGTGTGTATGTGTGTATGTGTGAGTGAAAAGACAGCCGAAAAAAAAACAGCCAAAAGACATAGGCCTATACACCTACCTGTCGGTAGTGTCTTCTTTCATGATTATCTGTATAACTTTTTCCTGTCGTTTAAACATGGTTATACACACACACAAACGCACGCACGCGCAAATGCGCACACACACACACACACACACACACACACACACACACACATATATATATATATATATATATATATATATATATATATATATATTAAAGTACCCAACTTAGATAATAGGGTAGGTTTCAAACCCGTACCCTCGGCCCCCACCCCTTTAAAGTTTAAAGTTGTGTTGTTAATAAAGTCTACGGGTTTATCACATCCCATTTCATGCACTCGAGATTAAAGAAAGGTTTGTTGGTGGTGTGTTTAGGTTTAGTGGAGGTCTATTTAGATTTAGTGGGGGAATGTTTAGTTTTAGCAGTTGGCGTGTGTTTAAGTTTAGTGGGTGTGAGTTTAGGTACAGTGGGGGTGAATTTTGGTTTGGTGAGAAGTGTGTTTAGGTTTAGTTTGGGTATATTTAGTTTTAGTGGAGGTCTGTTTAGTTGGGGGTGGGGGGAATTTTTAGATTTAGCTGTTGGCGTGTGTTGAAGTTTATCGGGTGTGAGTTTAGGTACGGAGGGGGTGAATTTAGGTTTAGTGAGAAGTGTGTTTAGGTTTAAGGGGTGTGTTTAGCTTTAATGGGAGGGGTGTTTATATTTAGTGGAGGATGTGCTTAGGTTTGGTGGGAAGGGTGTTTAGGTTTAGTGGTGGATGTGTTTAGATTTACTAGGGTGTTTTTCGACTTGGGGGGGATGTTTAGGCTTAGCCCATTAAATCCCAACTTTTGTATTTTATGAAATTCTGGAATTTTTTGCAAAATATTATATATTTAAGGCTTAAGAATACATATGAAGTAGAAAGAAAAAATCTATTTCTAATGGTAAGCTTACAATAAGTTGTCCTCAAATGAGGACGCTGGGATAAAGGGGTATAAAATCACGTTTTCAAGCTGTCCTCAATTGAGGACAATGGGACAGTGGGTGTTAGGTTTATATTTCCTAAATAAAGTATCTTCTTTGTAAGTAAAGATAAACAAATACATATTATCAATCTAGTTGAATGTTTTGAATTCTCATTTAATATTCTAGCTGAAAAAATGTAATTTTATAAGCCAAATTTACTTTTTTTTAATTGTTTTACCTTATGAACTTATTTTCTTTTATGATAAGAGCCGAGACATTCAATACAGAGTCACATTACATTCAGGGCAAGAGGTCCTTAGATTTGCTGTATATGTTTTGTTCAAACACCATTGTTAACTGTTGCGTTTTTCAATAATATGGTCTTTACCAAGGTATTTACCATCATACCGAACATCAGTAAAAGGTCTTACTACAAAGCCTTCCATGCAAGCCAACTTCCAGTGAGCTACAGAAATTGCCCTTTTGAAAAATAATAAACTCAGCTGTATGTTACCATGTCCTTGGTGCACCAGTGCCTCGAATAGACACAGAATATTTCCCTACCAACCAATCATGGTATCCTACAATACCCATGCATTTGTTATAGTTGAAAATTGCATTTGGTTGAGGAGCGCTTCCTTTTGACTTTGATGACTTCACCCAACGCTGTACCTTTACAAGTGTCGTAATAAGTTCCAACGTTCACATTTGTTATCTAGCCATTTTACCATCAGTACTACATCTTCACTGGTGTCAAACCTGTAGTCATATGAGCCTCTTGTTTCACAATCCTTGAAACCTAGTACTTCATAGGTGGACTAATAATTCATATTCAGGAAAATAATTATCAAAAAAGAGAGTATGAGATTCTGGATCAGCTATAGTGTCAAGCATTTTCAAAACAACTTTTGAACCCAGTGCTAAAGCATCATTCTGTTCTTGTTGGGGAATCTTACCTCGGTAAAGATCAAAATTATAACAGTAACCCGAGGTCCGACAAAGCGCCCAAAGTTTATATCCAAACGTTATAGATTTCACCTGGATAATTGTTTCAGTTAGTTATGCCCATGATTTCATCAACACTAATGCATTCCTAAAATGCTGCATTTTGAGTCAATGATTTCTAAAGCTTCGAAATCAAGCTTCTTACTTTAAATCCTTTATTCCATTTATTATTTGATGCATCAGCATTATCACAGATATGCACAATCTTCAAAATTAAACACTATATATATATATATATATATATATATATATATATATTATATATATATATATATATATATATATATATAAGCGTGTGTGTGTATATATATATATATATATATATATATATATATATATATATATATATATATATATATATATATATAGAGAGAGAGAGAGAGAGAGGAGAGAGAGAGAGAGAAGAGAGAGAGAGAGAGAGAGAGTTCTCCACAACTTTTTTCAAGAAATATTTTGAATAATAACAAAATAATATTTACCATGAATGGATATTCTCTTATTGAGTGTGATCACAACAGAGATAAGAAAGAACCTGAGACAAAAATCGAGGTAAATCAGTAAGTTCAGGTCCCGCATACTTTGACAGGTTTGAACATGATTTATACCAATTCCTCCCAGCGTCCTCATTTGAGGACGCAATTTTCAAAGTCAATTATGAACAACTTCATTTGCTCTGTAATACACAATTTTTACTTAGAATGGTTGGGTAATTCATTAATTTGCTATACTTTATTAAATTTATTTCAAATTAATTGTTATAACTTGGTAAAAGATATTTGAAATTATGATAGGATTAGAGAGAATTTTGGTACAAGTTTGGTTGTTCATAAAAGACCTATAAACTTCTTAATACATATAAAAAAAAACTTATATGGGGTGTAATATGATATAATTTATGCATTCATTTATTCAAATGTAATAAATAGATAAGAGAAAAGGATAAAAAAATTTGTTGAAATGTATGTCCTCAAATGAGGACGCTGGGATATAATGGGTTAGTGGGGGTGCACAGTCTCGCTATAGCATCACAAGCCAAATAGCAGCAATGACTACGGTTATAAATGCCTCGTCTCTGGAACTGTTGTCCAATACAAGATAACTAAGTCGTAGAATATTGATCAATAAGGTAAATATGGCACTATATTAAAGCAAGGTAATAAGCATGTCTTATAGTCATCACTATGATGGGTTTTCTTCGTTATCATTTATATATTCTCCCAGTTTTGCTGTCACTGAAGGTTTTCATTCATCGTTGAATATCGGCGCAAAATCCTGCTGCCTTATCAGTATCTTTTTGAGGTATCATTAACTTTAATATAATCAAGGAAGACCTTACAGACCTTACAACTTGTTCGGGTTGCCCCAGGTCCCTCAGTGTGAGGCACCTCTAATGTCTGCCAGAGAGTTGCTAGTGCATCTTCCGATATATTTTCCATCTTCCAATCTTGGATGGTCTGGGATGCAGCTTAGATATTTGTCGAGCTTATTCTTAAACACATCTACGCTCACTCCTGATATGTTCCTCAGATGAGCTGGTAACTTACTGAATAGACGCTGCATTGTCGATAGTGATGCGTAGTGGATTAATGTCCTGTGTGCTTTCCTTAGTTTTCCTGGTACAGTTTTGGGCACTATTAACCTATCTCTGCTTGGTCTTTCTGATATTTTTAGCTCCATGATGTTTTCGATAATTCCTTTGATCTGTTTCTATGCCTGTATTATCATGTAGCGTTCTCTTCTTTCTAGACTATATAATTTTAAAAACTGTAATCTTTCCCAGTAGTCAAGATCCTTAACTTCTATTCTAGCTGTAAAGGACTTTTGTACACTCTATTTGTCCAATATCCTTTTGGGAGTGTGGGTACCATATCATATTGCAATATTCAAGTGGACTATGTACATACGTTTTATAAAGCATAATCATGTGTTCGGCTTTTCTTTTTTTGAAGTGCCGTAACAACATTCCCATTTTTGCTTTGCCTTTTGCCAATATAATTGCTATTTGATCATTGCATAACATGTTCCTATTCAACATCACACCAAGGTCTTTAACTGCTTCCTTATTAGTGATTTTCTCGTTATTAGGTCCCTTATATGGATAGAGCTTTCCTTTTTTATCTCCACAATTTATTGATTCAAATTTATCAGAGTTAAATACCATCCTATTTACCACTGCCTATTCATATATTTTGTTAACGTCTCTTTGTAGCGAATTCCTATCTTCCTCACAAGTAATTTCTCTACTTATTCTTGTGTCATCGGTGAAACTACTCACTACCGAGAGAGACCTTACATCTTGTTCGGGTTGCCCCAGGTCCCTCAGTGTGAGGCACCTCTAATGTCTACCATAGAGTTGCTAGTACATCTTCCGGTATATTTTGCATCTTCCAATCTTGGATGGTCTGGGATGCAGCTTAGATATTTGTCGAGCTTATTCTTAAACATATTTACGCTCACTCCTGATATATTCCTCAGATGAGCTGGCAACGCATTGAATAGACGCTGCATTATCGATGCTGGTGCGTAGTGGATTAATGTCCTGTGTGCTTTCCTTATTTTTCCTGGTATAGTTTTGGGCACTTTTAATCTACCTCTGCTTGCTCTTTCTGTTTTCGGCTATTCCTTCTATCTGTTTCCATGCCTGAATTATCATGTAGCGTTCTCTTCTCCTTTCTAGACTATGTAATTTTAATGATTGTAGTCTTTCCCAGTAGTCAAGGTCCTTAACTTCTTCTATTCTAGCTGTAAAGGACCTTTGTACACTCTCTATTTGTGCAATATCCTTTTGATAGTGTGGGTACCATGTCATATTGCAATATTCAAGTGGACTACGAACATATGTATTATAAAGCATAATCATGTGTTCAGCTTTTCTTGTTTTGAGAGAGAGAGAGAGAGAGAGAGAGAGAGAGAGAGAGAGAGAGAGAGGGTGGTATCCATATATTACAAAAATCTCTGCTACTTTTCTCATACAGTCGAACACATGACATAAGTATGTCCATACTAAAGTGGTGTGTACGAAAGAGAGATAATCATTTTAATCATAAGTCCTTTTACAATCAACTGAAACAACGCTTAGCAGTTGTTATACATCTCCCAAAAGACTGAACATCAACAACCCAGAAGAACCAAACTACATCCTTTGGTTAATTCATACACCAACAGCTCCTTGCATCGAGGGGCTTCCATAACATTATTAGTCTTCATTATTACAACCTTCATTACCGTCATTCGTTAAGGTCCCCCCGGGGAGGAGGGATAAGGCGGCAGAGCTGATAGGCGCATCCATTGTCACAGGGAAAGTGTAATTTATCCTTGGATGTGTTTAATCAGAGATTTTTACCCGGGAAGGAGAAGCTTACGCAGCTCATGCTAAGGTCCTATTTGGTTCCCTAGTCTTTAAGATCTGAAGTCTCTCTGATTATCCTTTATATGTTTACAATTGAAAAACCTATTTTTCGTAATGAATTATTTATGCCAAGACTCTTATTTATATTACACTTCCTTGTGCTTTGTTAGTTATATACTAATCATTATAGTCTTTGTTACTTCTTTTACGTAACTTTCCCATGTACCAAGACTGTCCCAATACTGAATCCCCGCCAAACTGGTGTTATGCACATGCGCAGTTAAAAAATAGTGTAAAATTATAGTTATATAGCTATATAAGGGGCTACTTATGGATAATGTAGAACACAAATTCTCTAACCTGCTATGAGGGTTTTCTTATTAAATCAGTATCATTTAGATTGTTCCTATAATGAATACGTGTCTGAACAAGAAATGAATATATATATATATATATATATATATATATCTATCTCTATATATATATAATATATCTATATATATATAAATATATATGTGTGTATATATATATGTGTTATATATATATATTATAATATATATATTATATATATATATTTATATATATAGATATATATATATATTGAACCACAGATCATATCCTTTCATTCACGTTATTAGATCTAGACCTGGAAAGTTAATCCGTTTACGTGCACGAGTAATTGTATCACTGGCTGTATTACATTTTTCGCTCTGGGGAATATTATATTTCGGGAAGCCCTATTTCGAAAAATATTTCGCTTCCTGTCCTACTTTTCTCAGTCGTAAAAACTGACTACGATGCTAATGTCGATTTACTTCGTAAAAATATAGAGTTTGGGGAAAGAAATCCTCTTTTAGTATTCGCATTTTAGTCTCATGTCTTCACGATATATTGAAGATATACTTTATTATAAAATGGTACGAAGTATTTTTCCAAGAGAGAGGACAGCTTTCAAATCAGTTTTCTTCTCCGAGATACTTACGTGCTCGTGAATCAAGTCAAGATCAGCGCAGTCACCCATTTACGAATGTGCCTATCAATGGGCTCATCGAGGTATAATTTCTGCTAGTTCATAATAGGAATATTATTGGGATTTTTTTCTTTTATTGTGATGTGCTTTTCGATATCTGATGCACTGCCTTTTAGATAGGTTTAGAACACGATTATTAACTCTCTCTCTCTCTCTCTCTCTCTCTCTCTCTCTCTCTCTCTCTCTCTCTCAGAGGGACTGCTATTTACATTACCTTTTTCACGCTTTTTCTCTCTCTTTTAATCTCATTTTCTCTCTTACATATGTTGCTATTCTCTCTCTCTCTCTCTCTCTCTCTCTCTCTCTCTCTCTCTCGTTTATTACAAACCGCTGACTATCTCTTTCTCTTATATTATACCGGCCTCGCCCTGGTTGCCTATCACACCCAAGTCCTATGAAAAGCTCTAAATTCCTAGTGCTTAAAATGTCTATAATATTACTAATCTCTCGTGCATATCTCCAGAGTATTCATTATTTTTCGAAACTTATAGAAAAGATTTCATTATTTAATGATTAATATTTTGGGGAGGGCAATTTCAAACTATTTTTATGCACTTCTAAGTAAAGCGATTTTCACTGTAATTTTGTATAATGAAATGCATTAATGAATCTTACTATAGTGTAAGTTTTTGTGCAAAATTCCTGACCTGAGTATTCCCTGTACTCAAATTCTTTCCATTTTGTGGTCGATTTCCGAACTTATCTTCAGGACTGGGTGAGGAGCTATCATGTCCCCAAACTCCGATTTAATGAATAAAGTTTTGATGGAATCAAGTGTGTTATTCCATAACTTTGATGAGTTTCTCCAGCCAATTAATCGCTATCAAAGTATGTGACCTTCGTCCGACGCTGTTCGGGATGACGGAATTTCAGCTGAAACTAAAGCTGGTATCACACTAGTCATTTCTTGCTCGCAGTTTTGGCCAGCATCCAGCCGATGCTCGCGAGCAAAAGTGTTGTATCGGCACACTAGGACCTCGTGGTTTTGAGAAGCATTAGAAATAAATAAACAAAACTGATCAGCTGATGTCATCATGGCGCCCAGAAACTGTCGGACTGTTGCAAGATGTGCTGCATTGATGTGTTTTCTCGGAATCCTACGTGAATGCAAGAGTAACAAAAAATTTTTGTGGGTTCGAGAGTGGCTCAGGTCTGAGAGTACGTCCTATCAGCAGTAGCCATCTTGTTTGCTTACACTACATGGTCGCTCGCGGTTCATGCTCGCTGCTTCCCATCCAGTCGGGAAGCCAAAATCTCGAGCTAAAAGCTCCCGGTTTTCCATTTTCGGCAGCAACGGCTTGTTGCGGGAGAAAAAAAGGCTTACTGTGAGGCCACCTTTAGTCATTTAAATTAGCAAAGGAAGACTTTCGGATAGAATATTATTCACTTACAGAAAGAACTTTTTTTAACAAGGGAATAATTCTTCACTAGCTCATGCTCGCAAAAATTGTTCATATAATAGTTGCCTATCTCTTCCTGTTAGGCCAGGAGTGGAGTACGCGAGCCACTCTGTGGCACCACAGGGTGGCGTCGGTATGAGCAGGGATTAGGCTTCCCATGGGTTTCCATTGTTTATAAGCTATGTCGAGCACACGAGCTTTTGTGGCAAGCTGCTGTAGCGATCTGTCACTGATCCCGGCCGCAGCTTATAAACAATGGAAACCTATGGGAGGTCCCATTCACACCACACACCTACGCCACTGTATGGCAGCACAGAGTGGTTCATGTCCTCCTGGCCTTAAGCATATAAACCAAGCCTGCACAGTTTCCAGTTGCGTGGTCGTAACAAACGCAAGACGGTATACTACTATTATGTCATTAGGGTCAACACATCGCTTATGCCTGAGGATTTTCCATGACTACGCAACCATTCCTCTTGATGGCTTACGAATTCCTGTTTTTCTGAAATCAATATCAAGCTTATTAGTATCTAATATTATTTCCTATAAGGAGGAGGCCAAGTTCAACAAGGACTTGGGAAAATAAAACCGAACTTATCATGTCTTTTTTTATTTTTATTAAAAATTTATGTTTTTATTTAGTGTGACGTTCTCCTGATCCTCCACAAACAGAAAGCTCTGACTTGAGTGCCTCTGAAATTTACCCTTCACTTACAACAAAACACTTTAATCCTGATTACAACTGTTGTAGGGTTCCAGGCCACAACACTTAACCTCTTCCCCCACCATGAGACAAATGTTCGTCTCTTGCGATTTGAGTCCGCGAAACCACATTTTCATAACATGAGTTTCCAGCTCATGTTTTCTCTTAGGTGAGGATGAATCGGAAGCGAAGGCGCGAATTACAAAATGTCACATCGAGGTGACCTGGACGCTCAAAAATGTGGGCTTCGTGGTGTCTGGTATATATGTCGCGAGCGAGACTCCGTTTGCACATATGTAATTTAGGCTGGACACATATGCAAAGCCATATAACGTGTATTTCATTTATTCTTTTCTTGTTTGTTAATTGACTTGATGTAATAGTAATAATAACGTGAAAATTGTTTTTATAATAATAATAATAATAATAATAATAATAATAATAATAATAATAATAATAATAATAATAAATTAAAAAAAAATTTCTTTGCATAAATGCACATATGCATCAAGTATCGGTGTTTACTTCAGAAGGATTTAATGTCCAATAGTTAGGACGATGTGCTTATAAATACCATCTTTGTTTTTCATAACTTGTAACGTATTTCACATTCTATTAGTAAATAATTTTACGAATTACCGTCTTATGATTATTCCTTGACTTTGAAGAATATAAACATGAACTGTTCATTTATAAATTTGCAATTTGATATTTTTTATAGATATTAGGTTATAACTTTATGCAAGAAAGTAATTTCTACAAATGTTTTAATTTTCTGTCCTTCTAATTATAGGTTACAATAGAGTGCACCCAGCCCCTCTCCCCATGCAAATGCATCATCCCCCCACCCCCGATCTCCACCCCCTCCCCACAACCCAACCCAACCGCGAATTTCTCACTGGATCCACGTATCTTCTTTGTCCTGAGGAGAGGGTAAATGTTCGTGTAAGCAGAGGAATATTACCATATGGATATTTTCCGCTTATCCTTGCAAATCCCCCTGTTTAATTACAAAGATGCATCTTTCCTAACTGAATGACGTTACTATTTCACTCTTAAAGCAAATGCGATTCTATTTTTGTCATGTTAATATTTTACCTTAATTTCGTTTTCATTTTGGAAAATAATAACCTTTTTTTCGCACATCTCACGCATCAAGGGACGCTGGCAATTTCGTCATTTTTCTAGGTTTTTTGGAAAACAAAATAGAATTCAAGTCTGTATTTGGGAGGCGAATGGAGATGACTAATATCATAATACGCTTCAGGACACAATGATCAATAGCGGTGAGTTATTCTGGATACTTCTGCTTTCATATTTTTGCGTGATTTTACGAAATGCATTCAGGATGAGATATCAGTCCCTTCAGTATTTCATGTGACGTGCATTCTGGTCTGTCGATGCATAGATTTTGCCTCATTCATTTATTCATACTACTACTACTCCTCCTCTTACTACTACTACTACTACTATTACGAATTCAGTGTCTATTACTACTATTTCTGCTACTAGTGCTACCCTCATTGCAGCGTAACGTAAGAGTATCCTTTACTCAGAATCAAACAAAACAAAAAGTACAGTTTTGTAATGTTAATAAATGACAGATGTTGAACCCATGGCATTATTATAAGTGTTTACATAGTCACACACACGTATATATGTAAGGGTTACATTAAATAAAGAATATATGTACACTTTCTGTAGAGTAATGCACATTAAAAAGAACCAGGCCAGAGACCAAGAAGGTCAGATAGAAAGATTGACGATGCACCACGGTGTGTGGACACCTAGGGTCAGCATTATCTATGCTGACAATAATATCAACAATGCCTTCTCTGGGAAAATATGTTGACTCTCCCACGAGGCGACGTGCCTACGTTACTGACCCAGTTACGTATGTTAGTTCATCTGTCTGTATATTGAGCAGTGTTTGCTCTCCTATGATTTTGTAAACAAAATGTATCTCAGACTTCACCTTCCTCTCTTAGCTTAACCATCTATTCAAAACCTTCTTTGCATCTATCCAGCGATGTAAGCTAGAAGAATATATCTTATATTTTGTACCATGTGTTTCAACGACTTAACCTCCACACCAGAAAGAAGCAATTGAAACGAAACTTAGAGAATATCATCACAGTCAATGAGACTGAGCTAATAATGAATGGTGGTATACCAACTGACGTCCACTATGCAGATCAAAAGAACAACCCAGTGCGTCGTTTGTAAATAAATACGAGGACACCAACAATGGTGGCAAGCGGCTCTACCAAAGACTAACATGGTGGCAGATTACGAAGACTTACGAATGGCATCAAAACAGTTAAACTCCACTACAAAACTTGGAAGCAGGATGTAAACATTATCAAACATCGGAAACCTTCCACAATGTCAAGCCAAAAGAATCTACAATCAACATCGTGTCTCATGCGACGGCACTGATGGCTTCGTCGTGGTATGTTAGACGTCATAGACAGTGTGGAACTTCGAGAACTTCCGCCTATGTGTCTTCCGCAGAGGATCATCAACAGCCCAACGAAACAAAAAAACAGTCATTCTACTAACAAAACAACGCACGGCTAAGCGAACTGGCTCGCACGGAAGAATAGACGGAAGGAGCGAGGGCCATGATGTCATGAAAACACCGCAGACTTTCCCTTAAATACCAGCTAAGTAAACCTTTTTATTCATTCGGTGTGTAACTTTGGTGTTCCTCTTACATAGGTCGAGAGATCGGTGTTCCTGGGTGAAGTACAAGACATACTTAATCTTACTTTTCTTGCAGGAATCTATCTTCATCTTTTGGTTATTCGTCAACGCAGGCCTATTATCTTTGTTTTTGCCAACCCTTTTTTTTTCAGAGGTTCTCCTGAAATATTCTATCATATCTTGTGTTCTTAATTTTATCCTTTTGGGGGACACATGCTTATTTTCTGTGACACATTATCTATATATAGCATATGCATTTACGCAGTGGATGTGTGTATTCTTACAGATTTTTTTATAGGGTTGCTAGGAATCGTAGTGATAAGAAAAAATCCAAAACAAAGATGGCCACCCCTGCACCCAGTAACCCGGTGGTAACATTAGTTAGCGCCAGATCAGCAATTGTTCCCTTTCAAAGCCATGTTAACGGATTTTTGCCTCAAGGGGTAGAATCTTGGATATCGTCAGTGGATGCTCATTTAAAATCAAAATGCATCACTGTACTGTCCCTACAGCTACAGGAAGCTAAAACCTTCATTGATTTTGCAAAAGGGGATGCGGGGTCCTACCCCAGAGGGGTTTCATTCCAAGAGGCAAATACATGGGATGAATTTAAAATTAAGTTACGCTCCGTATATGGCAGCAAAGAAACCTTGGATGTGGTTTTTAATTTAGTCTCTATGACTCATCTTAACTTCGTAGACAGGGCAGCACTTATTGCAGACCATTTGAATGAATATCTGGATAATTTGAATAATTCTACTTGGGTTACGGGGACGGACAAGGATTTTATTAGACTCACATACTTAACTTTCATAACAGCTATGTTACCAGAAGCCTTGGTACGGTGTTTTGAAGAAGAGCTATTGCCCGACAGCACGGAATTTGATATCTACAAACAAATTAAGAAACATATGTCTAAATGTACAGACCTAGATCTCACACTTGTTAAAGTTTTTGCAAAGAATGAAAGTAAATCACAGCAAGTAAATATAGTTAATATTAACGCAGCAGGGATAACTTGTTTTAATTGTAAGAGGTCAGGACACATGATCGCAGATTGTCGTACACGTTATCGTTCAATTCATAATAGCTCAAGTCATGCTTATGCTCGATGTTTTTCACGCAATCAGCAGCAAGGTAACGCTAAAAATAAACAGAACGTTGCCAATGATAAGAAGAAGAATCCATATTATCACAAAAAGAAACAAGTAAACAGGAACTCTGCTCAAAATCAGAAACAAACAAATCGGGCTCCGGGGAACTCAGTTCCTGGTCCATCTAGCCAAAACAATCAAAGTCAATCAAATTTTCCGAGTGTCCAAAGCAATGCAAATACCACGTAATTAACTCCAGCGGGGGGGAGAGTGATGTTGGGTTGTCTGTATCAACATCCTTTGAATTAAAAAATAAATTTAATCATCTACAAGACTTATGTAAAACACAGAATTTTCCTATGAATCACACGACCGTATCCAGAAAATCAGTGCAGGATCCCGTAGATTTTCATAGAATTCACGCAATCATCAGTAATGATGAATTACACCCCACTTTACATGCCGTAAATCCAGAATATCAGCCCTTTACATTGTTTTTTTATTCCGGTAGTCCACGTAGTATTATGTACTTACGGGCTCATCACTTGCTGTTTTCGAACTTCCCTATTGAGAGGTCCTGAGTGCGACTTTTGGGCATTGCAATAATGAACTAAGTGTAGTAGTCGTAACTCAAGTTCAGTATAAGGTGGGTAAGCGCATGCTTACCGACACATTTATAGTTGTACAACACATTGAGATGTATCCAGTTGTAATTGTAGGATATCCTTCCATGTGCATTCAAAATATTATCCTAGCTCCTGCCAAAAATGGCGTGTTTATCAAAGGAAAATTCTATAAATCTTCGAACACATTAAAATCCGTTTTGGACAAAAAAGAGACAGAAAATTAAACAGTAACTTACATTAAGAACCAATCACTTGTCTCATGAATCAAGACATTGTCCAGGCGACCCAACAGAATTCTCGCACACCCGTAATTGCAGCTTGCACATAATCCCTCGTGCCAAATGCACCCTCGGATATTTCGGTGCGTGTCAAGAAAGCCTTGCCGGGGTCTGAACTTTTAATCCATCCAGATACTCTGAAAATTAACTGACTTTCCGCGACACAAGCATTATACACTGTTGACTCACAACAACAGGTTAACATTGAAGTCTGTAACCATTTGAATACCAATCTCGTAATCCACAAAAATCAACATATCGTGGATATGGAAGTGTATAAATATCGCATTCTTACCGTTGCTGAAATTAATCACGCTCAACCCGTTGTCGACGAATCCCTCTTACAATCTATCAAAAGTAAAATCAATAAAGACATTCAAGAAGTGGGAATACAACAGAAATTTTTTTATCTTTTAACTAAATATCATGATGTTTTCTCCACTAGCGAGGGATCTCTAGGGAAAACGGAAGTCACTGAACACCAAATATGGTTAAAGGACAAGCATAAAACTATTTACGTACCTTCTTATCAACTCCCAATGAAATTTCAGAATGAGATAAAGGACGAAGTAGACAAGATTTTAGAAGAAGGAGTCATTAGGAAATCGAACAGCCCTTATAATTTTCCCTTGATTGTTGTACCCAAAAAAGATCGGACTTGGCATATTTGCATAGATTTCCGTCGCTTAAACAAAGAAATGATTCCCGATCGTTTTCCGGTGCCATGTACCAACGATATCTTATCCTTGTTAGGACAGAACAAATATTTCACCAGCTTGGACTTACGTAAAGGCTTTCACGAGATACCCTTGGCTAAAGAGAGTACCCCATACACCACCTTCAGCACAGCCAGGGGACACTGAATTTTTATGTATGTCTTTCGGTTTACGTTTTGCCCCAATTACATTCACCAGAATGGTTAATATAGCGTTTGGAGATTTATTTGGTGATACCCTTCATGCCTATATGGACGATCTTGTAATCTTTTCTAATACCTTAGAAGAACATTTGCATAAACTAGAACTAGTGCTACAGAGACTAAGGCAACACAATCTAAGAGTAAAAATATCCAAGTGTGAGTTTTTTAAAACAGAGTTAGTCTATTTAGGTTTTAAGATGTCTAGTCTTCTTAAGGTAGTCCACGATTAGTAAGAAGGGCGTAGATTTTATATGGTCTGAAACGCATCAACAGGCGTTCGATACCTTGAAAGAGAAATTGTGCAGTTCACCTATCTTAAAATTCACTGATTTTAGTAAGGAATTCTTTATCGCAACTGACGCTTCAGACCAAGGGGTAGGAGGGGTACTACTTCAGCAATATGATAAACAGTTCTTCCCTATAGCTTTTTATTCACGTAAAATGATGCCCTCTGAAAGCAAATATGCAGTAATAGACAAGGAAGGGCTAGGTATCGTGAACTCACTAGTACATTTTAAGTTCATAATCTACAGCTATCCTGTTAAGGTCCTTACTGACCATAAGCCCCTCACCGAGTTCTTCAAAGGCTTTAATTACAGTCCCAAAAGAACTCGGTGGCACATGATCATTCAGGACTTTGGAGCCAAGATAGGATACCTACCTGGGAAAGCAAATATCATCGCTGACGCATTATCCCGCAACCCTGCACCATCATTAGCTGAACTAGAAGATATGGCAACATCCGTGCCCATTGTTAAAAGAGTATCTGAACAAGAAAATTTACTAATCCAAGCAATCATGCACATTGAAGACCCAGGTTGGAGCGCTGAACTGGTACAAACTGAACAAAGGAAAGATCAGCAGTTAAGTAAAATAATAGTTGCTTTGAATGGAAATCCTAAAGAAAAAGAATGTTTAAAGTGTGCACAGCAGAATTATATAATCAAAGATAATATTCTGTGTAGGTCCGTGACGAGGAAAACCCGAAGCACACCGCAGGTGACTTACGACCAGGTAGTAGTACCAATCTCTCTTATACCAATCGTTCTAACTGGTTGCATTCCTATCCCTTACATGGTCATCCTGGGTTCTCTATCATGTCATAGAAAGCCAAATCACTATTTTACTGGTCTACAATGCTTACAGATATAAAAAAAACACAGCTAATTGTCACATATGTCAAAAAAACAAAGGGCGCACTAAGACATCTGTCAGCCTAGGGGCCTACCCCGTGCCAAATCAACCCTATGAAAGAGTACACTTAGATTTATTAACAGGGTTTTACAAGTCTGACAGAGGAAACAAGCACCTCTTGGTGTTAATTGATGTCTTGACTCGTTACACAGAACTAATAGTACTAAAATCAAAAACTGCAATTGAATGCGCTGGGAAATTCTACGAGTGCTACATCTGTAAGCACGGAATTCCATACATGATAATCTCTGACTCTGGTGGAGAATTCAATAATCATTTCCTTAATTCGTTGTGCGAATTCCTTTGCATTATGAAAATCAATACCATGATTTATCAAACAGAGTCAAACGGTTTGGTGGAAAGGGTAAATAGGAAAGTGTTAAATGTTCTACGAGTCACACTTGGGGGAATGGATCCTTGGGATATTGCCATCCCCACGGTTTTAAGTACTATTAACCATTCATATCATGTATCTATAAAAATGTCGCCACATGAAGCACTTTATGGCACTCCCGCTAAGACGCCTTTCCATATCCTTACGCCTACCACTAATTTAACATATCCCCTAAGGGATGTTATGGATGTAATTGTAAGCTGATATAATATACTTCATAAAAATTTAGAAGAAGCCTAAATCATAATGAAAAAGAATCATGGTAAAACTGCCAAACAAACAAAACCATATGCAGTAGGTGATCGAATCTATATACAAATATACGTGCACAAGGGTTTGAACTATAAACTAACACCTAAATTTGAAGGACCGTTATTATAGAAATATTTATGGCAAACAGGCTAAAAGTTCATAACATAGCACAGCCTACTGATATACGGACGGTTCCGTTGGCTCATGTTCAAAGATAATTGAAAAAAAGGGGAAGAAAAGGACAATGGAGAATATATTTATACCTATATATAAAACTTCCATCATAAACTAGTATATATAAAACTCACATCAGAAACTAGTATATATAAAACTTACATCATAAACTAGTATATATAAAACTTGTATGAGAATACATTTTATAAGTATTGAATAAGAAGTAACTAATGTAAACATGAGTAATTACATATAATTCACAATTTGCAGGTTTCCAAAATGAATCTTATATTGTTCGGATTGGTACTGTTTGTTCAGACATTTTTCTCGTGTGGGACAAGTTCCAAAATATGAAATATCCAATTTACGCATGGCTCCATCATTGAAAGAACCGAGGACGTATTCATTACAGGAAGCAACATAATTCTTGAAGTTGATTTGCAAGCGATTTTCTCGCCAGAAAATTATGTCATCAATCTTAAAAGCGACTTATCGCGATTTGCTGAGTCACTGAATCAATTGCACAGGCATCATTTTCCCTTCAGCCCAGAGAATCCGCTGGCTCAGACTTTGGGTATGGCTGAGTTGTTGTCCTATGATTTGCAAAACAAGGCGGCTGAATCAGAATGCTTAGCGAGCAATCTCCTTATGTGGACGGTCAGACACAACAACGTAGAAAGGCATAATCCATTTATCTTTGCAGCTCTTAATATATTCGGATCAGCAGCAAGCTTAGACCTAGGAATTTCCAATCATCTTAAAATTAACGATCAGAATAAGAGAATTGAATTTTTACAACATCAATATGAATTAATTTTCTCTGAACTTCATAGACAATTAGAGTCAATAAAACAGCTTATGTCATTAGTGAACGAACATTCCAGTAATATAAATCAGATAATGGATGTGCAATACTTGCTTGCAACTTTAGCATATTACAGTTCGAAGGTAGATCATATCCATATGAAAATTTCCCATTTTATAGAAAAATCCAAAGATTATTTGGAAGCGATCACGCTAGCTACAAAGGGAGTTCTTTCACCGCATCTTTTTCCAATCAAAGACTTAACATTAACTTTAGAGAATTCGTGTGAGAAACTTGGTTATACTTCTTTGTTAGAAGCACATAAAATTGAATTTTATTATAGCTTAATCTCAGTAAGCGTGGAAAACTACAGAATTATGATTAATATTCCCTTCGATTCTTCTGATGCCTGGAAATCTTACAAGATAGGTCAGTTTCCTACTTATATGTCAAATAGCTCATTACCACTAATATCGAATTCGTCTGGCTACATATTAATTTCCCCTGATAAGGAAACTTGTACGGTCGTCAATGTTACAATGCTATGGATAATAGGGTTTGCACGGCTGACTCCTTTGAATTCCACAATATATCCAAGAGTTCATTTGAGTTAGACCTAGCCCTTAACGGTTCTCATTCCCATACAAACGAACAATGTCTGAATCGACTTTACCCTTTTAACAAATATAAGTTCGCTTACAGGCTGAATAACGGGACCTGGCTGCGGTTTGCTGTTGAAGAATTTAAAGTCGGATGCCCGAATGGATCAGCTGCAACTTCACGACTGTTTGTCGCTGCGGACGGCTGCAGTGGAGTAATGACCAACTACACTGTTCAGGGAATAAGCACTATCATAAGGGAGAAGGCTTATTTTGCAAATTATTCTTGGGGTAATACCCATATCCCAGCACTCCCTTTGCCTTTCAACCAAAAGGTAGCCCAGCAGCTGACGCAATTGGCTACCATGGACCATACTTCCCCGCTTACAACGTCGAAGAGGATCTTCGTTTCTACATTTTGTTAGCTGTGATTTTGGTGACGCTGGTGATTTTGGTCATTGTGAACGCATTCGCTTGGCATAGGATGAAGGGAACAAGAATGGCTAATCAACAGAACGTCGGAACCCGCCCAGACAATCTCCCCTATGCCCTTAAGGCATTTGATTTCAGAGTCATATGAAACTTGCCCTTTCTCTTGACTCAAGGAATTTGTTTGGAACTGTGAAATGCGCGAAAAATTGTTTAAGGCGCTGGCTAACCGTGTAGTATAAACCTCCTTGACAAGGCATTCCATATGTAAAAGTATCTGTATCAGTATTTTAAATTATATCTATCAGCACGTTTATTTGAAGCATATATCTGTGCGTGTACGCACTAGGAATCTATATCAGTATATACACGTATTCATATATCAGGTAGCACCTATAATCAATCTGTTACCTTGTATCTTATCGAATTTTGGTACTATTAATTTTTTATTAATAAATGATTTTTTAACATATAATCTTTGTGTCATGTAACCATCAGAATTACGTTAGTATTTTCTGATGAATATTTATCTTCATGACTTGCATTATATAAATGTACCATTATATATCACATGTGATCCTTAGTATTTAGTATTATATCTTATGCATATATCATATACGTGGATCTGTATTTGTATACTCTACGTATTTTTTTTTTTTTTTATAAGTATTTTCTATATATGTTATTTTTACATATAACCAGTTAACTATCATTTCCTAATCACTATGCTGGTAGCTATATGTTTACCATATCTTTTGTATTTATATCTAAAATCACACTGTTACATATCATATGTAAGGCAATCTTTCCAACCTGGCTATTATTTTGTGTTTGGTTTTGTAGCCGACCAATCGTTATGTAAGGGTTACATTAAATAAAGAATGTATGTACACAATCTGTAGAGTAATGCACATTACAAAGAACCAGGCCAGAGACAAGGAGGTCAGGCAGAAAGATTGATGGGATTGTAACTCATGACTGCAAGTTAGGTACTAACCCACCTGTGAAAAAG
>NC_087211.1:63338288-63340788 GCF_015104395.2 Macrobrachium nipponense
AGTCCCTAACTCCGGCAATTTTGCAATCAATAACTAAATCATTTACATTACACACACACACATATATATATATTATATATATACATATGTACTATGATGGATATATAATATATTATATATATATTATATAATATTATCTAATATATATATATATATATATATATATATATATATGAATATTTTTATATAGATATATCAATATATATAATCAATATATATGTTAGTATATATATAATAAGATATATGCTAATCTATATATATATTATATATATATCATATATTATGATTATAATGTATTCTTATATATTGATATATATATATGGATATATCCTATATTATACTTATAATCATACTATACTATATATATATATATTTATATATTATATATATATATTTATATATATATATATATTTTTGGTATATATATATGTGTGTGTGTGTGTGTGTGTGTTGTGTGTGTGTGTGTGTGTGCGTGTATTAATACGAAGAAAACCAGCTGGAAGAACGACAAAGATACAAAAAATGTTCTTCCCAAGGATAGAATATTTCCACATTCTCATTATCTGAAAACAAACCTATTATTGTAGCTGAACAACAACGGTCCGCGTGAATGACGAGCCAATTCCGCGAGTGAGTCATATCATCAAGATGTAGGGCTATTTGTAATGAGGAATGAAATCCTTACAGACAACCCCGAATACAAAAGGCCAGCGTCGTTTAGCTGATGCAATAAACATTCTTACATCACACAAAGAAGAAATATAAAAGCCTAGTAACAAATGATATCTCGCTTTCTAAGATTTAAAGTAGAATGTTTCCTGAAATACAACAATATACATTTCTTCTAATGAGCCCTTTCGTAGATAAGGAAACTACAAATTTCCCCAGATATGGTGTTATGTAACTATTACACAACAGTATCATATCATTTTATTTTTTGAAGGGGAAATATTGAAATGTTCACTTATGAACAGAGAAAATTATGGAATAGTCTTTGATTTTACAATACAGTATATAGAGAATTCGGTAAGGTAATTCTTATTCCGAGATAACGGAAACATTCAAGAAAGTTTTTGTTATGATTCTCTTTCACTGTATTGTGTTTGTATGTTTTAAATCCATACCAGAGATAGCTAAGACTTTTTTGAAATAGAGAGACAGAGGGATATGCATCTTTTAACATGGTCGTTTTCTGTAGATGAACATACTAAATAACCTAAGCTATAGATAAAGTTTATATATATATATATATATATATATATATCTAATATATACTGTATACATATACATATGTATATATGCAATGCATATATATGTATACATACATATGCATATATATATATAGATATATATATATATATATCATTCGAGCTACAAATGTCCGTAATACATATTCGCTCTACCTGGAATTGATATATTTTCATATATGTACCGAGGGGGAATTTTTTAGTTGATAATAATTTCGTACCCCCATGGGATCGAACCACCGTCCAGTAGGACGGGGAACGAAATCAGGATCGGACAGTGACACTACCGAAACGGCTATCAAGAGAGGCTAAAGGTTTATATCGATTCTGACCATTTCAAATCAACGTCGATCTCGTTGTATTTGTAATTAGAATCGATATGGAACCCCCTCCACCATGGTAGCCGATTCGAGCGTTTGACCCACGCAGCCTTATTATGAATATTTATCACATCACCGTGATTCATATAAATCATTCGAGCTACAAATGTCCTTTAATATCATATTCGCTCACTGTCCGATCCTGATTTCGTTCCCCGTCCTACTGGACGGTGGTTCGATCCCATGGGGGTACGAAATTATTATCAACTAAAAATTCCCCCTCGGTACATATATGAAAATATATCATTCCGAGGTAGAGCGAATATATATTAAAGGACATTTGTAGCTCGAATGATTTATATGAATCACGGTGATGTGATAAATATTCATAATAAGGCTGCGTGGGTCAAACGCTCGAATCGGCTACCATGGTGGAGGGGGTTCCATATCGATTCTAATTACAAATACAACGAGATCGACGTTGATTTGAAATGGTCAGAATCGATATAAACCTTTAGCCTCTCTTGATAGCCGTTTCGGTAGTGTCACTGTCCGATCCTGATTTCGTTCCCCGTCCTACTGGACGGTGGTTCGATCCCATGGGGGTACGAAAATTATTATCAACTAAAAAATTCCCCTCGGTACATATATGAAAATATATCAATTGTCCGAGGTGGAGCGAATATGATTATTAAAGGACATTTGTAGCTCGAATGATTTATATGAATCACGGTGATGTGATAAATATTCATATATATATATATATATATATATATAAATATATATATACATCGAGCTACAGATGTCCTTTAATATCCATTTCGTTCTACCTCGGAATTAATATATTTTCATATATGTTAACCGAAGGTGAATTTTTTAGTTGATCGGCCGATAATGTCACTCTGGAGTCCTGATTTCCCTCAACCCTCTGTG
>NC_087211.1:63343288-63348288 GCF_015104395.2 Macrobrachium nipponense
ATAGCGATCGAAGATTCCCTTGTCTTGCGGGTACAACATTCTCCTTATTAGCTTTCGGTAATATCTGGTAATGAAAGTCATTGCGGCCACGAATGGCGGAATTCCCGAAGTTACGACGCTGACACTGGCCTCGCCTTCGGCTTACTATAGTAGATTTACATCAACCGTGCATCTGATGTCTAGGCCAGTCCCTTACGACGCTCCTGATTGGTTGTTGATAAGCCAATCACAGAGATGTAAACTCTCAGTCTCTCAAGAGAGTTCAACATAAGCAGGATATGTATTCCTGAGGGATAGGCTACGTCTTCCCTCAGGAGAGGTGGAAAATACATCATGCCTATGTGAACTCTCGAGAGAGACTGAGAGTTTTCAGCTCTGTGATTGGCTTAACAACAGCCAATCAGGAGCGTCGTAAGGGACTGGCCTAGACATCAGATGCACGGTTGATGTAAATCGGCTGTAGTTATAGTTTAATAAGATATTATTCAAATTGCTGTTAGTCGCAGTAGAAGTACTAATATATTCAATATATGCTAAAATAATTCATGTAGTAAAGTTATCAACGGGTTAAGAATTTTGTCATTCGATTAATACAATCAATTTCACTTAAAGATGCAAAAGTTCGCAGTTTTCCCTAAATGTTTAGCTTATATGACATCGTTAGAATCTAAATGTTCGCAGCTTCACAATTCGCTGGAATAGCATTTTTTGACACAACCAAACGTCATATATTCCAACTACCATTTGCGGTCATCATTGCTTGCGTTATAAGCGACTTGGCTAAGCATTTATCCTCGTACAGATGGTACCATTCTACTTTGCTGAACTTTCTTTGACAAGTCAACGTCACCTCAGGATTGTAACAGCTAAATATGAATTCATTCTGAATAATGGTAATAAATATAAGTCTTAAAGATTCATCCAAAATGGTCTCCTGCTTCAAAACCCACACCTCATTTTCTTTTACGACTTTGTCAATATGGGGCATTATGCCGTTCCAATACCGCATTTCCATCCAGTTTCGTACTTGCTTCTCATAAAGTGATCCCTCGTTACTCGACTGAACCGATATTGCCGGATAATGTTCGTATCCATATTCGGTATCATGGGAAATCTGGCCTTCGATAGCTTCTCTCAATGGCCAATTTGTCTCGCCTCATGAGAGGAGAGACTCAAGCAAAGATAAGTGGAAGAATGCTTTAACAAAAATGGATGCAATTTTGATGATGGGAAAAAGATATGAGAGGGTTAATGAGGTTGATGAGGTTTTCTTACACTTCATCAGTTACTTGGACATTTTAATATATTACCTCTGTAATCTCTCTCTCTCTCTTTCTCTCTCTCTCTCTCTCTCTCTCTCTCTCTCTCTCTCAACAGCAGTAACATAAGGAAAATCCATTAATGCTACCATAAAGAAACCATCTTTTTCTATTGTAGATCAACACCCTTCTTTATTATGAGTAATTAAACTAAAATAGCTTCATGGACTTAGGTACTTCTGATAGCATAAGTATCTCAAGTACCTTTTCTTTATTCTAGTTAAGTAACTTATAAAAGATGTTCATTGCCAAATCCTGGAAATCAGTGTCCCAGATTACGATAAAAAAAAGAAACAAACAAAAAAAACCGGCAGAATCGTGCATAAAGAAAATCTTTGAATTGTGTTTAAATATTCCTCATTTCTAAATCAAATGAGTTTTTAATTTTCAATAAACTTCAAAGTTTGGTAATGATTCATTTTAAGGTTCTTAATTATCTCATATTACTAAATCCATTGAATTACAACTGAATTGTTCAACTTAGAAATATACGACCGGATGATAAGAAAGTAAAACTGAATAAATGTTGATAAAAATGAACTAATGCGTATCTGTTTGTCTGTCTGCCGTGTTTATATGATTATACCATTTTGGTGCCCCTATTGTAGTAGACAGACAATGAAACAACAACTTTCACAAACAGCTAAAAAAAATGTATCAATGTCTGTTCGTCTGTCTCTCTCAACTCTCTACATGAACAGTCATAACCAACTAAAAATGATTGTTGATGACCAGTTCTTGGCTCAATAGATCACAAAATCACTTTCCGGTCCGGATGACCCTTCTAAAGCGTAGCAGAGTTTGAAATGAATGAATTCATGAATTAATGAATGAATGATTGATTGATTAAATGAAGTTTGCACTAATTCTGAGCAATTTGACGCCCATTCGGTTCACTTCTGATGATTTTCCTTTCCGGTAGAGCAGGAGGCGACCATGCATTCACAAATTCGTGAATTGTAATTGATTTTTACACACAAATGAAATGACATCGACAGTACAATAAGGGTACTTTTATTATTATTATTATTATTAATATTGAAAACTGAAACCCATAATATCATATTTGTTAAAGTACGTAAGAATTGTTAAAAAACATAAACTGAAGTAAAGTATTATAAATAAAATCATTTTCACGGTATTACTCATGATATTACGACCAGATAATATTCTTAAAAACATTAATGAACGAATGAAAGAGAAAAAAGCAACAACATAGTGAGGTGTAAAAATAATAACCACGCAGTAAATGAATATAATAAATAAATGTAAATTATTCTTGAAAGACGATTGCGTTAGCGGTATTCATGGAATTGAAGACAACTCCAATATTCATTAGCCATTAGCAGTGAATTTAATTAGACAGCTTGAAATAACAAAAGGGTCACTTCGTGACGGAAACAGTTTTTGGTTATTAAATATATGGATTGTCTGTCTGTTGTCTGTTCTTTCTCAGAAGCTTTCTGTATAAGAAAAAGTCTCTCATTTACTGTCACTTTGTGTAAGACAGCAAACTGCATATGGGTCATATTCCCATAGAGGTCACCTCGAGGCTGTCGACTCCAAACGAACGACGTTCATTTGTGACAGCTTCATCATCAAGTCTGAAACGATTTCTTCCTACTCATAAAATCAACGAATGACGATTTACAAGTGAAAATGAAACGGTGTTTTGCAGAGCCCCATCTAGTCAGATTAAAGTCAGTATCGGTCGCGCTGATTTCAGCAGTATGAAAAACATGCAGAAAGATTGAAGTGCTTATGTATGAGTGAAATTCACTCAGTCACTCACTCCCTCATTATGTTGCCTGTTGGCTCTTACGTCACTTATTTTTGCCATGATTTTGTCTCTCGTGAGAGCGAATAATACAGTTATAGTAATATGGAAATGCCTAAACGAATTTAGTATCTCTGAAAGACTTGTTTACATAAAAATTTAAAATTATTACTGTTATGCGTCTTACAAGAGCGAGTGAGAATGTTCCATTATCAAATCGATCCTTATCAGGATTCCTTGAGTTGTTTCGTATTGAATCACTATAATTTCCCTCTTCTTATGTCAAAACAAATGGAAAATATCACAATCGCATTTTTACAGTTTTGCTGTAATGCTAAAAGTCATTTCGACTACCAACGTAGATCTGTTTAGAACCCAAACGGGGCTAGAATTGTTTCTTTGTTGACTCCCTCAAGCGAACAAAAACAGGTAAAAAAAAAGGGGGGGTGGAAATTTCTGGTGTTTTCTATTCTCTCTCTCTCTCTCTCTCTCTCTCTCTCTCTCTCTCTCTGAAAATGAACACAACTATTTCTCAGCTGTAGTGTTTGTTAATTTATATAAATGCAGACATGCTGAAGAACGAGACTAGAACATTTCTTTTTTTCTCTCTCTCTCTTCTTAAACTTATGACCGTACAATTCCACTGTAGCTGACCCTGTTCCTTAATCTCTTACTTACTGACCCCACCTGCACTTATAGTAACTCTTATTTAAAAGTCAAAATATAACAAAGCCTTTTCTCTTGCGTTTGGGAAACATCCAGAAAGCTAAAGGTGTAGTTTGTATAAAAGACAGTGAAACGCAGTAGCCAGAGGTACGGATAAGAGAGACAAAGCTATGAAATTATACCAGACTCGAAAACATTAAAAAGGTGGAAACGCTTATGAATATCTAAACAACTTAAGTTTTAATTTTGCAAAATCCGCATTGAACACTGCAACCCCGGCCTGGAGAGTCTGCTGTGAGGACCGTAATTTGAGTGAACCACTCGAAGTACAGTTCGTTCTTCTACATTACCCAGTTCCAATTGCTTCATTCCACTCACCCACAATGGCGTGCTCCTGATAGTAAATAGCCAGCCTGGTACGCCACCTGTTCCATGTGTTTGGCCAGTGGTTGTATTTGTGACCACTTGTATGTAAATGCCAAACCTTCGATCCCTAAGAGCCCAGTGCTGTTTTCGCGGATAGATGACATCATCTCGAAATCAGCTCCTAGAAAGTTTTGAGACGTAATCTCTATTGGGGAAAAAATCTGCTGTTATGTCTGGTTACGTATATCTAAAACGAATCTCTACAGGGAGCTTTCGGGAATCTGTTCAATTTCCCATTTCATTTCGGGAATATCTTCGATACCCCTTTTCAATTGAAAAGAGGAATCGAATAGATTCCCTAAGGCTCTATGTAGGATGTATTTTTAAATATATGCACCCATACATAACTGTGGACTTGTTTCCCAGTTTTAAGACTCATGCTACTATGAGCATATTTTAATTAACAGATGTATTGACAGCAGAGCTGGTCCACGCTATTGTAACGCCGGTTTGATAACTCATTAGATCAGTCAACATGAGCGGCATTGTATGTTCTATAAACCAACAGAACTGGTTTGCATATGGAAGCGGAATAATGGAGTGGATATGCAGGAATATTGAGCGAACGTATGGGGAGCATTTCCACGGCTGTGCTAGAACTCAGAGCTACAGTCTCGGAAATCTGAGGCCTTTGTTTTGTGTTTTTTTCATTTGGTTTATGAGTCTTTAGGCACCGGGTCTCTTTGAAAAGCCATCTTTCTTCACTCAAAGATATGGCTGTTCAAAAGGATATGTATGCCATATTTACTTAAGAGCACAGATTGTTTGATATTTATTACTTTATGCATGCAAAGGTTTATGTGTCTCAAGTA
>NC_087211.1:63350788-63413288 GCF_015104395.2 Macrobrachium nipponense
GGGGATCGCTTGAACTGATCTATCCAAGAACTCTTGTGGAACGGCAGAAATAGCTAATTTTATTTGCTCTTCAAGTTCTTCAAAGGTTGTTGGTTTCTTGGAATAAACTTGTTCCTTCAACCAACCCCAAAGAAAAAAGTCGCACGGTGTTAATGTGGACTACGGCGACCCAACCATCTCCCAGGAAAATGTTCATTCAGCCATTCACGTACAACAATAGCAAAATGTGTTGGTGCACCATCTTGCATAAAAATCAAGTCTTCAATATTCGCCCAAGTATTCACAACTGGCCAGATTTCATCTTGCAGCATAGTAAGATACCTTTCCGCATTTATGGTATTGCGAAAGATGAAGGGGCCCACAATCCTATCTGAAGTCATTCCACACCATACTGTTATCTTAGGCCGATTCTGAAATTTTTCTGAGATAATTCAAGGATCTTCTTCTGTCCAATAATGCCAGTTGTGGCGGTTCTCATATCCACCGATATGAAAAACTGCTTCATCACTCCGAAGGATATTTTGAAAAAGACCTGGCCAATCCTCATACCAAGCCAACATAATTTCTGAAAACTCCATGCGATTGTCGCAGTCTTCGGCAGAGAGCACTTGCCAATAATGCGGCCTCCAAGCCCGCCATTTAAGATGCTTCTTCAGCACAGTTCATACACAGTGATAAGAAAGACCAATTAAATTGTCATATATTAAGGAACATACATTAAAAATATGAACAAAAAATAACTGCATATAAAAATTATATAAATTATCTAAAATAGGGAGTTACTTTTATATATATATATATATATATATATATATATATATATATATATATATATATATATATATCTATATGTATATATATATATATATATATATATATATATAGATATATATATATATATATATATATATTATATATATATCTATATATATATATATATATATATATATATATATATATATATAGATAGATAGATATATATCTACATATAATATATTATATATAGATATCGATTATCTATCTATATATATAAACATATAATCATATATATCTATATATTATACATATATCTCTTATATATAGTATATAAGATATTATCTATATCATATATATATATTATATCGATTAATATGTGTATATATATATATATATCTATATATAATATATAATATATATATGATATTATATTATATATATATATAATAGTAATATATAAAAATATAGATCCGATATATATATATATCCAGCTTTGTTTCGTTATTATACTTTAAAGGAAACAATCTAACCACAGATATTCATGCTTAATATTAGCAAGTTCGAGAAAACTGAATATACAAATAACGACCATAGAAGTAAAAATGTGATAAATGAAAATTAGTGTACAGGGCGCCATTAGTCCCTAAGCACTAGTCTCAGTATTAAAGAGGTTCATTATTTTCTGACGTATTTTAATTTTATGCAATTTAGGCTGTCGAGCCACTCACTGAGGCACTTTCGACCATTAGACGGTGATGTTAGTGGAAAGTGGAAGCTGCAACGTAAAGAGATCCAGAAATAGTGGAGACGAAAGCCAAGTATCCAAAGGCAGAACTGAGAGAAAACACAGCAGTTACACTCAGAGGTAACAGATGGAGATGTTGCATAGGAAGACTGAAGAAAGGAAGCAAGAATGGAAGTAAAGTAAAAGACTAAAAGATTGCGCAGTCAGTGGCCGAATAAACGCTACAAACACCATTGAGAGAGAGACAAAGAATAATGACGCAGTTATTAATACATGACCACTGACCCAGATAGTTACGGTGTCAGTGAAACGGGGTAATTTCCCATAACCACTCTTTCAATTGAGAGCAAATTTAAACAATCATATAGAAAATGGACTCAGACCCTTGAATGAAGCAAATGAACTTAGTGACAGATTGAAGGGAGACGACGAAGATTCTGTCGTAGAAAAGCAAAAAACCGGTAATGAAAACGAAATGAATATTTCAGGAGACAGGAGTTCCCCTCCGACAGCCCATTTGGAAGCCGTTTTCTATTAAAGGGTTTTTTCTCCTTCAATTTTTTTTTCATCACTTTTAATTGAGTAGTCTGGAAGGAAAAAGTGACGTTAAGATCAGTTGATTGCGATCACACATGCACATATACAGACACTCAATATACAAACACACTATGCATACATACATACATAATCCATATATAGTATATATATATATATATATATATATATATATATATATATATATATCTATATATTATATATATATATGTATATATGTATGTATATATGTACACATATATATGTATATATATGTATTTCTATATATATATATATATATAATATATATAATATATATATATATATATATATATATATCTATATATATAATATCTATATATAATATTGTATATATATATATAGATATGTATGTATATTATCTATTATATTCTATATATATATCTATATGTTGTATATATATATGAAGTGTTTTTTTTTGTAATACTGAGCCATGTTTGAGTCTGGTCAGTGAACATTGAATATCTCTCGCACTTAAAAAACATCTGTAAAAAAATCTGTAACACGTTAATATTCATTTGATTTGAAAATTGATCAAAGTTGCCGAAAAATGAAAGAGCTCGTTATCTTGAAAGCTTATATACTTGCTGCCTTTAGATATTTTCCTAAACTGTTTAATTTTACGTATTTCAAACGATGTGCATACAGTCGACCAATACTATTTACATCCATCTCTCTCTCTCTCTCTCTCTCTCTCTCTCTCTCTCTCTCTCTCTCTCTCTCTCTCTCTCTCTCTGTGTGTGTGTATGTGTGTGTGTGAGTGTGTGTGTGTGTCAAAGAGCGATGCAACTTGCAGCGATCGAGAGAAACCTGAATAAGTGGCCATTAAGTGGCTGTGATAAAGAAAGTTAACCTGAACTTTTGATCTCAAAAGTCGAGATAATTTTATTTTCCCATTTCTTTCCCCCAAAGATTAATAACTTAATCTTGAAACTGACTCTAAAAATGGACATCAATGCAGCTAAACCGATCATTAATATCTATTAGGGCTGTTGCCTTGTATAATAAGGCGCCCTATGAGGTAATGTTAGACTTGCGATAATCTTACGCTAAGTCGGTTGGTTATGCACTTCCATACTCATTGGAGTTTCTTGGGGTTTCATGATAACTAACGAAGTATCTTCTTTCGTTATGACGACGATGTGTTAAACTTATGATGATATCTTCTTTCTGATGTGAGGTTCTAGTAGAAAACAAAAAATAGTTCTATTCTCTGAGATTACATGATGAAGATCAGATAGGATTGTGCAGGTCTTCTAATGACGATGGCTTGATCGCTTCTGCCAATGATGTTGGCTAATTCTACTCTACATGATGAAGCTTAGGTAAAGATGTACAGGTCTGCCAATGATGATGGCTAACTCTATTCTGCCTACCATCTCAGTTACAAATCATAAAGGAAGCAGACAGTAGCTCGAACATATGAACATACATGCAGATGACACATTACAAGTCACGTAGGCCGTTTTAATTATAGGTCGCGGTAGTTGTCTCAAGCAGGAAGCTTGGACTAATGTTTTCAAAACAAATGAAGGACCACAGGTGACGGCATGTCATCTTAGCCTACTTTATTGTATACGTCATCTTAGCATAGTTTATCGTCTCTGGCCTGATCACATTCCTGCAAGCAATCTGGTTGACCTCTTTAGTTTTAGTTTTAGTTTTTTATATATATGGAATAACATTCCATATTTTTTTTATTATGTAATCACTTACATATCGTCATATCAAGACGTGATCCTAATGAATTCAGTTTTCTATTCATAACGAAATAAGTAACTGGTTTTTGATTAATGGATTATATAATGGGGAAATGACAGTTTATAATTTCATAAAAAGGATTTTGGTTGGGTCAGAGTAACGCTCAGAGATCTATTTTATGAGAATGAGAGAATCTTCAAACTTTAAAACAAACGAAAATTAAACTATATATATTTTTTTCTAATGGCTGCTATAAGTTCAAGTTCTTTATGTTTTTTTAATTACAGTAGTTGTCGTCTCAAAAAGAACTTTTAGTTAACCAATGATTCTATGATCCTGCCGCAAACAATTGTATAATTCTTTTTTCACAGTTGTTGCTTATTATTTAATAATGAATGTACTAAACTAACTAAATTAAAAAAACAAAAATCTTTTTAAAGCATATATTTAATTCATTTTGTATGAAGGTTGCGTCGACCAAGAGAGACAGACAGACAAACAGATAGAGAGAGAGAGAGAGAGAGAGAGAGAGAGAGAGAGAGAGAGAGAATTTTGGCCTTTCACTAATAAAGATTTTAGAGCCAAGATAAAGTAACATACCACTAAAAAATTATTTCGGAGAGAGAGAGAGAGAGAGAGAGAGAGAGAGAGAGAGAGAGAGAATTTTGCCCTCTTTTTAAATACCATTTGATCCAAGGTCAGATTGACATAACAATATAAAGTGATTTCGTAGAGAGAGAGAGGAGAGAGAGAGAGAGAGAGATAGAGAGAGAGAGAGAGAGAGCCTCCTGACAATAAGTCAAAAGGATTTTCCTCGAGATATGTTGGTGAAAAATCCTCCAAGATTTCATTAAGTTGCAGACTTTAATCCCAAGGGTAAAAATGAACGCGTCTATTATGACTACGGTCGTTTCAGGGTTTTGTGAGCATTAAAAGCCGCGTCATATAACCAGGAACATGTCCCCTTAACCTCAGCCTTAAGTTAAAAAAAAAAAAAAAAAAAAAAAAAAAAAACAAAAAAAAAAAAAAAAAAATAAATAAATAACTGCTTTTTCGTGTTCATGGAGAAGATTCGTTCATTTCTTCGGTTCTGAATGAAAAAATCCTTTTAAATATTTCTAGGATTTTAAAAACAAGAATCTAACTTTCTCAATAAAGACAAATAATTTACTTTATGATGTATAATTTATCGAAGTTACACTGACTACATTTCAGAAGTTTTCACAGCAGTGACATAATAGAAGGAAATGGATTTTAGAATTCCTGTAACTCTCTCTCTCTCATTACGGGCTGCTCTGTGAGCAGGAGCCCGTGCTAACACAAGGTCAGCTTAATCAAAAACAACAATCTCTCTCTCTCTCTCTCTCTCTCTCTCTCTCTCTCTCTCTCTCTCTCTCTCTCTCTCTCTCCTAAACCTTCTTCCCATACGTCCTTAATGGGAAGTAAAATTTAATCCTCTTTCGCTCCTTACCCAATGTAAACAAAGTAAACCGGAGAGTGCGTGGGTGAGTGTGCGCGCGTGTGTGTGTGTTTGAGAGAGGGAGAGAGAGAGAGGTCACAATCCTGCAGGATTCCATTAAAGTCGCCGACTTGAATCCCAAGGATGAAAGTGCAGTTCCTCTCGTGACTGGGCTCGTTCTAACAATCTTCCCAGCACCAAAGGCGGATTCAAATAACCCAGAAGGGGTCTCCTTGAACAAAGCCTTTCAGAAGATTCAAGTCGCCAGTCAATCCATATTCATTAAGAAGATTCTTTCATTTTTCTTCGGCTAATCCTGAAAGATTTCACTTTAACCTGACGCTTGAATAACATTTACAGCGACTTGAGTTTACAGATGAAACGAATTCACTTTTCAAAGAATTAATTTGAAAAAGTTATACTAACTACTTTGGAGGAGGACAGCAGTGATTCTTTTATGTATATATTTTTAGTTTTCCATGATTTTATTGTAACAACTCAGGTCAAATACTTCTCATGGTAATGACGTGAAAGAGGGAAATGCATTTTGGAATTCCTATAGCCTCGTTAAGAACTCTCTCTCTCTCTCTCTCTCTCTCTCTCTCTCTCTCCGACTGAATAAATGAATGATTTTTCAATATTCACGATATTAACAGTTTTAATTTTAATGAAATAAAAAATGATGAAAATATGCGGAGTATTTAACATAACTGTGATCCTTATTATTAGCTAAATAAATTCGAATAATCAGTTTTTAATTTTAAGTTCGATCGCTTATTTTTACAAACCTAATACAGCCATAAAGAAATTATGTATATATGTAGTGATTACATAATAAAAATATGGAATGTTATTCCATATATATAAAAGACTAAAACTAAAGAGGTCAACCAGATTGCTTGCAGGAATGTGATCAGACCAGAAACGATAAAGTATGTAGGCTAAGTTGACATGCCGTCATCTGTGGTCATTCATTTGTTTTGAAACATTAGTCCAAGCTCCCTGCTTGAGACAACTACCGCGACCTATAATTCAAATGGCCTACATGATTAGTAATGTGTCTCATTTTGTATGTATGTTCATATGTTCGAGCTACTGTCTGCTCCTTTATGATTTGTAACCAAGATGGTAGGCAGAATAGAGTTAGCCATCATCATTGGCAGACCTGTATCTCTTTACCTAAGCTTTATCATGTAGAGAGAATAGAATTAGCCATCATCATTGGCAGAAGCGATCAAGCTATCGTCATTGGAAGACCTGTACAATCCTACTTGATCTTCACTATGTAATATCCGAGAATATAAGTATTTTTATACTTCGTGTTTTCTACTAAGAACCTCACATCAGAAAGAAATCATCATGAGTTTAACACATCGTCGTCATAACCAAAGAAGATAATACCGACTTCGTAAGTGATCTACAAACCCCAAGACACTCCAATGAATATGGAAGTGCAATACCAACCGACTTAGCGTAAGATTATCGCAAGTCTGACATTACCTCCTAGGGCGCCCTATTATACGAGGCAACAGCCCTAATAATGGTGGCAGCGTCCCAGAAGACCTCTACAACATCTTCCGAAGAAAAACTAGAATAATGAACAATGTATCGCATCAGAAGTCAACGACGACGAAAGCAAGAGATTCTTCAAGCAACTTAGTATCATCGTTTAGTGAGCAACTTCAGAAAACAACAAGAACTCTTCAAAGTCTTCTGAAGAAAAACCAGAATAATAAATCATGTATCATCAGAAGTCAACGACGACGAAAGCAAGAGATTCTTCAAGCAACTCATTATCATCGTTTAGTGAGCAATTTCAGTAGTGAATAACTTCAAGAAACAAACCTTTTCCTACGGCAACGCAAGCTTCATCTCTCATTAGAATCATTCAAGAAAACATCATTAGTGAGCGTTTCCGGCACTTCAAGAAACAAACCGAACGCGTCTGCAGCATCGGATCTTGAAGGGCTCAAATCATCCAAACAACGCGCACGGGGGAAACTCAAGCCAAAAAACCAGGTCATTCGCTAAATAGAGAAGGAGGGCCAAGGCCGTGTGTCGTTATCGGAACACCGTGACTTCCCACAAAAAGCAAGCTAAGTACAATTTTTTATTCATTTGGAGTAACTGAGTGTTTCCTTTGCAGGTCGAATTTCGTTATTCCTGTGGCTGAAGTTACGAGACATTCTTAATCTTACTTTTTTACAGAAATTATCTACATCATTGAGATTTCGCTACTGCGAGTTTTTATCCTTGAGTTTCTGCATCCAGAAGTTCTACTGAAATATCATAATCATATACTGTGTTAATTTTATCATTTTGGGTGATTATTAATCCTTTACGTAACAAATCATATTAAACAGTGAATATGCGTTTACGCAGTGGACGTCTGTATTATGCATGGATAGGGTCGTTAGGCACCGTAGTGATTAGAAAACACACAAAAACAAGTGGAACACCCGTACAAATCTAGATAAATTAGAGGTAACACTATTTCGGGTCATGACAATAAATGCTCCTTTGCAAAGTCCCGATCGTAGTTTTAGCCTTGAGTTTTTTGAGTTATATAAAAAAATCTAACCTCAATGACTCAACTTAGGCTAAATGCGCGGACCAGGATCCCTCACTATTTCAAATTTTAGCAAAGAATGAAGTAAACAACAGCAAGTACAAACAGTTAATATTGAATGCAGTAGAGATAACTTGTCTTAATAGTAATCGCTCAATTCCTAATCATTCATCATTCATACGTTCATTGCTTTATACGTAACCAACAACAGAATGCTAAAAACACACAATACGTTGCCGATGGATCCTAATTATTACAAAAAGAAATAGGTAAACAGTAACCCTTTCAGAAACAAACAAATCGTGCTTAAGCAAACTTGGGTACTGTGTCACCTAGTCAGACGGTCAGGGTCAGTTAAATCTGCCGAGTGTTCAAAGCAAAGCACATTCTAATAAGCGACTCTAGCAGAGTGGGGAAAAGCGATGTTGGATCATACATGCCAATACCTTTTTGAATTAAAAAGGAATTTTCCTATGAATATCACGACTGTATCAAGTAAACAGAGCAGGTTCTAGTAATTTTAATACATTAAGTTATTATAAATACTGGTGGATTAAGCCAACTATACGCGCCGTAAAAATTCAAATATCTTGTTTTATTCCTTTAGTACACGTAATATCCTGTATTTACGGACTCACCGTCTGTTGTTCGAACTTTCCTAATGAGAAGTCCGGATAAGCGAGCGCTTACAGATACCTCTATAGTTATAAAAAACATTGATCTGTATCAAGTGTAATTGTAAGATATCCATCTGTGTGTATACAAAATATTACCTTACCTCCTGCAAAAATAAGGCGTGTTTATCAAAGGATAATTCAATAAACCTTCAAACATATTAAAATCCGTTTGAACAAAAAGAGACAGTTAAGCAAATAATAACTTATATAGAGCAACAAATCATTGTCTCATAAATCGTGATATTGTTCAATGACCCAACAGAATTCTCCCACAAAAGCAGTCGCAGTTTGCACACAAAATCTCGAGACGCATGCACACTCGGAAATATAACGATTTCCGCGAACAAAGCCCTAGACACGGTTGACTCGCAGCAACAAGTTAATCTAGTAATCCACAAAACTTATACATATAAATATCGCATTTTTTTTATTGTAGCTAATTTTTAATCACACCAATCAGTCGTAGATGAATCTCTCTTATACTCTATCTAAAGTAATATCCGTAAAGTCATTCAAGCAGAGGTGATGCAGTAGAAATTTTCTTTATCTTTTATCTTAATACCAGGAAGTTTCTCCACTAGCGAGTGATCTCAGGGAGAAGATGGATGTAATTTAACACAAAATACGGTCTAAGGACGAACATAAAGCTTTATACATACCTTCGTATAGACTCTCAATGAAATTTCAAAATAGAGATAAATGACGAAGTTGAAAAATGTTAGTAATAGGAGTCATTAGGAAATCAAATAAGCCCATATGATTTTTTCCCTTAAACGTCATGCCATAAAAGATCGGACTTGGCGTATCTGCGTAGATTTCTGTCGCTTAAACAAGGAAACGACTCCCGATAGTTTCCAGTGCCATGTACCGACGACATCTTATCTCTGTTAGGTTAGAATAAATTTTTCACCAGCTTGGACTTACTTGAAGGCTTTTACCAGATACCATTACCTAAGTGATTGTACCTCATACACCATTTTCAGCACATTCAGGGGACATTATCAATTTTTACGTATGCCTCCGGCTTACGTTGCGCCCCAAAATTACAATATAGTGTTTGAGACTTTTAGGGATACCCAGCATGCCTATTGGTTGGTCTTGTAATCTTTTCTAATACCTTAGAAGTACATTCACATAAACTAGAGCTAGTGCTACAGAGACAAAGACAAATAATCTCAGAGTAAAATATCTAAATGTGAGTTTTTAAAAAAACCGAACATGTTTATCTAGGTTTTGTGTCTAGTCAAGGTCTTAAAGTAGTCCATGGTAAGGTGTCGGCTATTCATAACTTCCGGTACCTATTAACATAAAAAGGGGGATACAGCACTTTCGCGCTGTAGTGGGTATTACAATCGTATGTAAATATGTAACTCTTCAATCATGACAGCTCCTTTAACAGATCTTACGAAGAAGAGCGTAGATTTATTATGGTCTAAAAAGCATCAACAGGCGTTCGATATCTTAAAAGCGGAATAATGCAGCTCACCTAACTTAAAAATCCCTGATTTAAATAAGGAATTTTTTTTATTGCAACAGACGTCTCAGACCAAGGGGTAAGAGGGGTACTACTTCAGTAATATGATAAACAGTTCTTTCCTATAGGTTTTTATTCACGTAAACTAAAGCCCTCTGAAAGTAAATATGCAGTAATAGGTAAGGAAGGGCTAGGTGTCTTTAACTCACTAGTACATTTTAAGTTCATAATCTACGGCTATCCTGATAAAATCCTTACTGACCATGAGTCACTTACCGAGTTTTTCAAAGGCTTTAATCACAGTCCCAAAGGAACTCGGTGACATATGATCATTCAGGTTTTGGAGCAAGTATCATAGCTGACGCATTATCCCGCAATCCCGCACCATACTGCAAGGAACCATTAATTGGACTAAAAAATATAGAAACATCCGGGCCTATTGTTAAAACCGTATCTAAACAAGAAAATTCATTAACCCAAGAGATCGCGAGCATTGAATATCTGGGTCGGAGCGCAGAACTGTTACAAACTGAACAAAGCAAGAGTACACAGCGATAAGCAAAACAATAAACACTTCGAACGGAAACAGGGTCAGCAGCAATAAGTAAAACAATAAACACTTCAAACGGAAATAGGGTCAGCAATAAGCAAAACAATAAACACTTCGAACGGAAACCCTAAAGCAAAAGTATATTAAAGTATGTGTATCAGAATTATGTAATCAAATGTATATATAATGTAGGTCCGTGACGAGGAAAACCCGAAGAACACAGCAGGTGACTAATGACCAGGTAGTAGTAATAATCTCTTTCATACCAATCGTCCTAAACTGGTTGCATTCCGTCATCCAGGGTTCCCTATTATGTCACAGAAAGCCAAATCACTGTTTTACTGGCCTTGTAACAAGGCTTACAGATATAAAAAGCACATAACTGATTGTAACACGTGTCATGAAAACAAGGGACACACTAAGACACCTGTCAGTTTAAGGGCCTATCACGTGCCAAATCAGTCCTTGAAAGAATATACGTAGAATTATTAACAGAATTACGAGTCTGACAGAGGAAATAAACACCTCTTAGTGTTAATAGTTCCTTGACACCTTATATAGAATTAATAGCACTAAAAAACAAACACCTCAATAGAGTGCGCTAGGAATATTTATGAGTGCTAAATCAGTAAACATGGAATTCAACATATAATAATCTCTGACTTTGTTGGTGTAAATCAATAATAATCTCCTTAATTCGTTGTGTGAATTCCTTTCCATTATGGAAACCAATACCATATTTTATCACCCAGAATCAATCGGTTTGGTAGAATAACAGATAAATAAAAAAGTGTCAATGTCTTAGGAGTTACATTCGTGATATTGGATCCGAACTGGATTATAGTGGTTCTCACGGTTTCAAATACCTTTATCATTCATATCTTGTATCTGTAGAAATGATACCGCAAGTAGCTTTATACGGTACGCCGCTAGAACACTCTTCCACATATTCAAGCCAACCATTAAATTATCACATATATAAAATAATATATAAATAAATCAATATAAAAATAAATAAACTAAATAAATAGGATACAAGAGGAGTCGATATAATACACTCCGTAAGAAGTCGGAAGGGTTACAAATTATAACAAAAAAGGAATCACGATAAAATCAATAAGCAAAAGCGTAACCATAGGTTAATTAAATATCCAAATATATATGCGTAAAGATTTGAACTCTAACTTAACGCTTTAGTAATGACAATTAATCTAAAAGTTCAAACACATATCAAAACCTACTGACATATTGTCTGTCCCGGTGATTTATATTCGTAGTCAATGAAAAAAAAAAAAATAAATAAATAAAATAAAATAAAATAAAATAGATTTTAAAGTCAGGAAGTCTAAAAGTGAAAATGTATATCTATGGAATAATCCTATATGGATCTTACAGGGCAAATAATATATATAGAATTTGTATGGAAACCTTTTTTCATTAGTTGAATAAGGAAAATCTAATTTAACATAATTACATTTATTTACAATCATGCAGATTTCCAACATGAAACTAATATATTGTTCAATTTTGGTACTGTTTTTTTCAGACATTCTTCTCGTGTGGGTCGAGTATTAAAAAACAAAAAAATTATACTAAAGTCGTATTTATTACAGCAAGTAACGTAACTCTTAGCTGGCTGAGAGCAATCTCCTGCCAGGACGACGTCATCAGTTCTGAAGGTGCATGGCGCGTCTGCCGACTCATCATTGTTCTTTATAACCTCAATAAACCGCTTGCGAAGCAGATTGACTGGAGAGAGGAATGCTTAGCTCGTGAACTTCACATGTGGTTCATAGGTCACGATGACATACATAGCCATAACCTATTCTTATCCGCAAGCTTGGTTAAAGAATCGAAATCGTTTTAAAATTAATAAACAAAATAAGCAAATAGAATTTCTATAACAACAAAATTAATTTTTTTTTTTTTTTCTGAACCTCATAGACAATTAGAGTCAACAAATCAGCTTATGATATTGGTAAACGGATATTTAGAAGTATCAGGTCATGTATATGAAAAATTTACTTGCAACATTAGCCTATTGCAATTCAAGTAAATCACATTCATGGGAAAATGTCACATTTTCTTGAAAAACCCAAAGTTTATATAGAAATTAGTTACATAGTGGGTTCTTTCGTTGCATCTCTAGCCTATTAATAAAGTTTAAAAATTAACCTCAGAGGATGTGTGCGAGAAAATTGAATATGAAACTTTTGTTAGGGGCACATAGGATCAGATTTTATCACAACTTAATTTCAGTTAGCATAGAGAAATACAGAATCATGATTAATATTCTCTTTGACTCTTATGTTGCCTGGCAATCTTACAAATAGCTCTGTTTTCCACTTCTTTGTCTAGTAACTTACTACCAGTAATATCGAATTTTCTTTGGGATTCGTATTGATATCTGTTTATTTTTTATAATTATGGATATTTTTACAAGTCATCATAGACCTGGATAGGTTCACTCATTGTTAATGCCATGGATAAAAAAGTTTGTACAGCTGACTTTTGAATTCCATAAAAAATCAGCGAATTCATGTGGGTTAAGTCTGGTCTTAATGGCTCTCTCCCTCCCGTAGTTGATGTTCTGAATTTACTTTGCCCTTGTGACAAGTATAATTTCACTTGCAGGCTGATTAATGGAACCTGGTTACAGTATCCTGCAGTACGAGAGTTTCACATTGCAACTTCAAAAAATCGTTCGTCGCTGCGGACGACGAAAGTCGAGTAACAACCGCCTACAATGTGAAAGGAATAAGCACCATTGTGGACTTCTTCGACCGACGCCGTTAATCTCGTTTTAATGCGGAACGCTCCGGCGGCTGTCGGAAATCGACTACAAAAGGGACATACTTCCGACAATTACGACCAGAAGGATATTCAACTCTACTTTGCTGGCGAAGGACTCGTGCTGGGAGTGATTTTATTCATCGCGAATGTAATCGTGTGGCTTAGGATGCAGAGAACAAGTATGAGGCCGAAATAGAACGTTGGACCCCGCCAGGCAATTTTCCCCTTGTTTTAACCATTTGGAATTGGCCATTTCATTTGGCTATAGGTGGTTGTCTGGAACTGTGTAATGGACGAAAAGTTGTTCGAACGCTAGTTAAATGTGTAGTAGTATAACCTCGGTCATGTACCCATATATATAAAGTATCATGTATCCTATATATATAAATATCATGTATCTATATATAAATGATCATAAATAACAGAATCGAATATATCTTTGCGTGTACGCAATAGGAATCTATTTAAAGTGCACATGTATTAATCATAATTATATGAATCCATATACATAGGTATAAACAAATCAGGAAGCCTATAATCAATCTGTTACCTTTTATCTTACCAATAACTGCAGACATATAACAGTTAGCATAAAAATCAACGAATCAATCAGCATAAACATTAATAATTTTATCAGTTCATATATGAAATTTTTATTAGTTAAAAATATGATTTTTATGATGTTAATCTTCATTCTATGCGATTATCTGAGTACATTAGTATTTTCTGTAGCATATGTATCTTAATGAGATGAAGTGAAAAACTGTATCAGTATATATCACGTGATCACTATTATTTACCAATATCATTATGTTTTATATTTTATTACTTGAATCTGTATTTGTGTACACCATGATTTTTTTTACTTATAAGTATTTTCTATATATCTATATATATTCACATAGTGTCTGTATCACACTCCTATAAGTCAAATGCAAGTCAAGCTTGAGTAATATTCAGTGGTTAGTTTTGGTAGCTGACCGAGCTTTTATGTATTGATTACATAATAAAAATATGGATTGTTATTCCATATATATAAAAGACTAAAACTAAAGAGGTCAACCAGATTGCTTGCAGGAATGTGATCAGACCAGAGACGATAAAGTATGTAGGCTAAGTTGACATGCCGTCATCTGTGGTCATTCGTTTTGAAACATTAGTCCAAGCTCCCTGCTTGAGACAACTACCGCGACCTATAATTCAAATGGCCTACGTGATTAGTAATGTGTCTCATTTTGTGTGTATGTTCATATGTTCGAGCTACTGTCTGCTCCTTTATGATTTGTAACCAAGATGGTAGGCAGAATAGAGTTAGCCATCATCATTGGCAGACCTGTATCTCTTTACCTAAGCTTTATCATGTAGAGAGAATAGAATTAGCCATCATCATTGGCAGAAGCGATCAAGCTATCGTCATTGGAAGACCTGTACAATCCTACTTTATCTTCACTATGTAATATCAGAGAATATAAGTATTTTTATACTTCGTGTTTTCTACTAAGAACCTCACATCAGAAAGAAATCATCATGAGTTTATCATTCGTCATAACCAAAGAAGATAATTCCGACTTCGTAAGTGATCTACAAACCCCAAGACACTCCAATGAATATGGAAGTGCAATACCAACCGACTTAGCGTAAGATTATCGCAAGTCTAACATTACCTCCTAGGGCGCCTTATTATACGAGGCAACAGCCCTAATATATACAGTCATGCGCTCTATAGTGAGTTACATACACTACAAGTTAGTTTTCCTTTAAGTCAGATAGTAATAGCTTTCGAATCGGATTGATCAAGGTAGTACAGTCGAATTATGTAAGTTATAGATACTAAACTTTCCATTTATTGGTTGGTTGGTTTAGATTAGGCCTTATACTATCACTCCCCTCCCCTCAAGGTGGACCAACAGTGGGTAAAAAAAGGCATTCACAGGTAAGCAACATATTATTCTCGTTCTTTTTAAATTCAGTTTTCTTCTTCCTCCCTGACACGACAAAATCGCCTAAATTGAATTTAGGGAACTTGATTTCGGAAATCGGTTTGTTCATTTTGTCGAGATACGAACAGGACTTCCAACGATTACTTGCGGATCGAAAACTACCTGACTTATTCTAATAACCAGCTCAAAAAATTCGTAATATAAAACCAGACAATTAATTAGATATTAATGTCCTTCGCAGTATATTTCATTGCCCATCTAATCTCTCTGTCTTATTTTACGCGTATTCATTTTCATGAATAAATTATACTCCGGTTGGCGGTATCATCTGAAAGGGCTGTCAATATGTAATTTTGAAACCTTGTCCCTTGCTTACAGTTCAACATATTAAAGCTGTGGTTTTGATTGTTATTGTAAAGAATGGTAGATCCACAGAAAAGAAAGAAATATTGATAATATTTCAGACTATTCACGTGCAAAAGGAATCTAAAAATAAACTAATCATAAAATTGAAAAGAAAGCACCGTCATAATTACCTCCCCAGAAAAAAAAAAAAAAAAAGACGAAATGCAAAGTTGGGTTTCTTCCTTTCAGAAGTCGGTATCAGTCTCGTCTTTTCAGACTCATGACCCTGATGTTGACATTTCGATGTTGACGCTGAAGCTCAATGTTTAGGTTTTCTTATTTACCCTGTTTTGTTTACTGTCTCAAAGTCGCTTTCTTTCTATTTAGTTTATCAAGGTTTTTCGATCAATGTTCTGCAACGCTTTATTCCCTCGTTTTTCTTTTTTTTTATTTCGTCAAAATATGTACAGTAATTTGAATAAGGGTTTAAATACTAAAATAAACTGATAATAAGAGGAACTTTCTTAGAAGCAAAAGTAGAAAATATACTCAAGAAAATTTAAGTTAATGTGTACCATGTTGGCCTCTGGCAAATCCGAAGTTTTCGTTTCTGGTGAACAAGACATTTTGTCAAGATTCCATTATAAATCTGAAACAACGACGAACGATGGAAAAATCATATACGCTTATTGCACAGGAATCACAATAGTTATGGAAATATAAAAGAAATAATAATAAAAATATATATATAACCAATAGGGAAAGACATTCTAAACTAAGAACCATTACTTTGTGTTGAATGTGTAAATGACAGAAAAAGACAACAAACAGTCTCGAGGTTGTGTGTATAGCTTTTATACCATGACATAAAATTCAATGTTCATATTATGAGATCTAAAAGGCATGACCAATATTCATAAAAAATAAGAGGTAACCGATGTATATATATATATATATATATATATATATATATATCATATATATATATATATATATATATACACACAATATATACGTTCTTGGTGAAAAGAGTTATAAATGCCCTCGATCGATCTTGGAGGATATGTTCGTATTGCCAATGTATTTGTTATTTGCTAGCTTTATTTTGTTTACTTATCAATCGTATTTTAGATAGAGAACAGTTGTATGCTACATAGGCTGTCAATCATTCTCTCAGGACTTAACTGCAATTTAGATCGGAATTCAGCTTTCTACAGGTTTTTATTTCTTCAGTATTCACTCATACCCTAGAATTATTGGCGCATTTTAATGTGGAAGAAAGTAAAGGTCATCAGTAAGTACACAAAATATCCATGATGACAATCATGGATTTTAATGGGAAAATTTTAAAACTTATTTAAAAAAGGATAGCAGCATACTAGCGGTAACGTTAGCTGCTGTGACGTTATAACATTGTATAAGCAACCCTTCAACTGACTTGAAATCATAATACCTCGCGTGACTAAAAAAAAAAAAATGAACTATAACACACAAAATCTCGAATCCATTGCTCAAGCTTAGATTATTAGTCGACATCACGTTTTTAGTAATGTAATAGGACGTTCTACATAACAAAGTTTTAATTGATAGTGTTAATAGATAGTGTTGTTAATGTTTTCTACGATCTACATAATGATCCGATGACTGAAAAAACTTCACAGATTATCTAAGTAGGAGTAATAATTCTTTTATGAATATTGAAAAAGTAACTTATTTAGTAAAACACAATAACATTATGCTAGTTTATTGGTAAGTAATTTTCGGGCCTTAAATTAGAGCAAGAGTTACGATGACTTAGTGGATTTTAGAGAGTTAATGAATTTCCGAAGAGAGAGAGAGAGAGAGATAGAGAGAGAGAGAGGAGAGAGAGAGAGAGAGAGAGAGACGGGGGTTGGTGGGGACGGGGGGGAGGGGGGGAGCTTTTCTCGCTGCATATTTCCCAGTTAAAAATAAAACGGCGAAGTAGACAAATAGAAATATATTGATTTTCTGTAGTGACCTCTCTTCATTATGTGCCTTACTTGTAGGTGATATTTGCACTATTTTCATCCCTAGGCTTATCATTTTTTATTCAACATTCGAAATAAATAGCAAGAGAATAAAAAGCTGTTAGAGTCAAAGCTGAATTTACTCTGTTACCTATTTTAATATATGGACATTCAACAAGAAGTCGAATGTCTCAACCTTATCCAGTTGGGACCTACTATGAGATTCAGGGCCTCTGTAACACGGTTTTTTGGACTTTGCTCCTTGTCAAAGCATCGGATGTAGCTGAAAGTTGACATATGTATATTTTACAACCACACACAAATTTTGTCAGCATTATCAATAACCTAAACCCGATAGTTTTAATTTTTATATAGTAAAAATTTAGCCGACGCCATGGCCAATGATTACGAGCCAAGAGTCGAAAAACATTCATTACGTAAGCAAAGTAAACACCTTTTGACGAAATATTGCGCCGCCCATCCACTAGACAGAACCTCACTCACCTTGTTCCATCAGCTCTGAAACCCAAAGGCTCTATGAATGGCGGAACGATACATAGATGTGGGTGGGGTATCTGTGCCAGCGTAGTAACTACTACTGTAGCAGTAGTGCCGCAACAGTATAGTAGTAATATACATGAATTAAACGTTTAGGCCAACTGCTGGGATCCTTGAGGATCATTTAGCACTTCTTACAACTACTCGAGAAATGAGTTTTTATAGCCGGAAGTTAAATTTTCTAATCCTACAATGCCCATGATAGCCTTCAGTGTTATCCTGAATTATAACGAGGCCAAAGTGGGTGGAGCCTCATGAAGTTATCATTATGATGATAATTATTGGTGAAGGTTTAAAGCCAAAATACGGTACCGGCTATTTTTTTCAGGAAATAGGTAGATAGCCAATAAATTGCATGACATTGGATATAGCAGTTTATCAAATCAGCGTTGTCTACTATGTTTTGAAAATTACCATCTATTCCCTACATCTTGTCAATCTGATTGTGACCTTTAAAGCAGACTGTAATTTCTTAGGAAACTTATTTTGGGAGTTAGACTAATAATCGAAGTGTTTTTGTATTTATTAACATAGTTTGTTGGTGTGTTCATTATGACAATTATCAGCGGTGAGGTTCAGAGTTCATAAAGGTGTACTGCTTTGCTTGTATTTAAATTTGTTTGTCATTGTTGCCAGAGGTATAGCCTTTGTTACGTAAGAGGGAAGAAATGCTGCCGTAAGTTACGTAACGAGTGCGTTCGAGACCTTTTCTCTGAGTAAGTTGGCCCGTCTTCTAAAAAAGTCACTTTTACATTGTAAATACCAAATTTATTCAACCTACGTAATGCAGAATACAGTCAAAATTTATGCTTAGATATAATGTGTATTCTGAATAAGCGTTATATTTATGAAATGCATAGATAAAAAGTAATTGCGAAAAAACCGTGTTACAGAGGCCCTGAATCCCATAGTAGAGGAGAGAAAACTGGGATAAAGAAAAGAGCGGCTCTCAAGTCGGAGTGGAGCCATAGATCTTGTCCTCGAAAACAAAGGAAAGGTTGTTTGGTTCTCCAGACACACAGAATGGCCTTACAGGTGACTGGCTCAGATATAGAAAGTGAGGATTAAAGATGGGAAGAGGTGGCATGACGGGTGTTGCTTGGATTTTCTCTCTTACCTACTTGAAGAATTATTGATACAGTAATTTTGAATGATAGAAAGATTGAGGCGTGGAAAAACAAAAAAAAAAAAAAAAAAAAAAAAGTCTCTCTCTCCTCTCTCTCTCTCTCTCTCTCTTGGATAATTCTTTGAAATTTGTTTAACACAAGAGATGATAGTCAATGTTTTCTTGACTCGTCTCAGTGAGTAAAAAATTATTGTTATCAACAGCAGATCGTTTCTTGAGGAAAATATCAGTAAATAATGAGTTAAGATGTTCAGCGACTGTAGAATGTAGGCAGTCCAAAATACCAAGAAGAGCTAGTGAAGGTCACATTTTGTGTTCGGGGAACCTTTCGGTAGGGGGTGTCCTAATGATACCCTCTTATATGATAGGAATCATCAAAGAACCTTCTTAGAACTACATTCTGTAAGGATATGAGATACAGTCGAGGAGAGTCACTCTTCAAATGCAAGTAAAATTCTTTAAAAAATTATTATTATTATTTTCTCTCTCTCTCTCTCTCTCTCTCTCTCTCTCTCTCTCTCTCTCTCTCTCTCTCTCTCTCTCTCACAGTCCTCTAATTCGACTGGGTGGTATTTATAGTGTGGGGTTCCGGGTTGCATCCTGCCTCCTTAGGAGTCCATCACTCCTCTTACTATGTGCGCCTTTTCTAGGATCACACTCTTCTGCATGAGTCCCGGAGCTACTTCAGCCTCTAGTTTTTTTCCAGATTCCTTTTCAGGGATCTTGGGATCGTGCCTAGTGTCCCTCTGATTATGGGTACAATTTCCACTGGCATATCCCATATCCTTTTTATTTCTATTTTCAGGTCTTGATATTTATCCATTTTTTCACTTTCTTTCTCTTCAACTCTGGTGTCCCATGGTATTACGACATCAATGAGTGATACTTTCTTCTTGATTTTGTCAATCAAAGTCACGTCTGGTCTATTTGCACGTATCACCCTATCTGTTTTGATACCATAGTCCCAGAGGATCTTTGCCTGATCATTTTCTATTACTCCTTCAAGGTGGTGTTCGTACCACTTATTACTGCAAGGTAGCTGGTGTTTTCTTGTACAGGCTCCAGTGGAGGGCTTTTGCTACTGAATCATGCCTCTTTTTGTACTGGTTCTGTTCAAGTGCCGGACATTCGCTTGCTATGTGGTATATGGTCTCATTTTTCGTATTACACTTCCTACATATGGGAGAGATGTTATTTCCATCTATCGTTCTTTGGACATATCTGGTTCTTAGGGCCTGATCTTGTGCCGCTGTTATCATTCCTTCAGTTTCCTTCTTGAGCTCTCCCCTCAGTAGCCATTGCCACGTGTCATCGCTAGCTAGTTCTTTAGTCTGTTTCATGTATTGCCCGTGCATGGTTTGTTAGGCCATTCCCTCTGTTCTGCTTGTCTTTCTCCTGTCTCTGTATATTTCTGGGTCTTCGTCTACTTTTATCAGTCCTTCTTAGTCCCTTCCCTCCTTCCTTTCGTGTTATGTATAGTCTGTCCGTATTTGCTCTTGGGTGTAGTGCTTTGTGTATTGTCATATGTTTCCTTGTTTTCTGGTCTATGCTGCAAAGTTCAGCCTTCGTCCATTACACTATTCCTGCGCTGTATCTGATTACTGGCACTGCCCATGTGTTTATGGCTTTTATCACGTTATTATTATTATTATTATTATTATTATTATTATTATTATTATTATTATTATTATTATTATTATTATTACCGTAACAAGCGATCAATTTCTGACAAGCTTCAACGAAATGATATTTTGGTTTTATAAGAAACAAAGTGATGATACAGGACAAATAAAGCAATAATTTAAAACAAATATCAAACCTACAATTCAAATAAGACTAGCAGTAAAGCAAAGAAACAAAGTAGTATCTTTTACGCTAAATTTCATCAACCATTAGCTATTGTAAAACCAGAGGGGTCATTTGTCATAAAAAGAAAACAATTACTGAGATTAAAGGGATTATTATCAGTCCAATTACTTTTATATCGATACTTACGTCCCAAGAGACCAGCGTTCTAATATATTGCCATTCCTTGAATGCAGCGTCACATGACGAGATGCAGGAATACCCCTTTAGGGGTAAGGCTTATGTCGATACCCCTTGAGCGGACATCATCAAGTAAGTCTGTAATTCTGAAAATAGGAAAAAAATTTAATTTAGGCAACTACAATGTATAATTATTATTTTTGTATCTTCACCATAAATGTCTATACTTGATAGAGTATTTTTGAAACGGGAGAGAAACATTGTCTAATCAAAATTATTTCAATATACCCATTTATTGATGAGATATAAAATAGAATGCGTTACCTCATTGGGTGTAATTTGCAGCTAAGGGAGTCAAACAGGTTAAGCAGTTATCGAGATGTTGACATTTCGAAAAGCAAATAGATATAACGCAATCACTAATGTAAAAAATGCTCTCAGAATTACAAAGTATATATAGACTGGGGATGCCGACAACGCTGAGAAATAAATTACTTAGAAGACGTGGAAACGTATTGATGATACTGTATCGTAGGCATTAGTTCCTTATAAAATAAGTAAACCACAAGCACTATAGGTTTTGGAAAGCCACTTGGGTTGTAAATTTAAAATAAGATTATTTATAGTCTATTAATGAACAATAGTTTTTAGCTACCAGAACAGCGGTCAAGATTACGAGAATCTTGGAGCTACCTTGCAAAACTATGAGTGCAGGTCACAGTTTGCCAAAATAGTCCCTTACGCCGCTCCACCACCTTTGATACTCAAACCCCCCCCACCCCCCCATTTATTTTCTTTTTTACTAGGGCCATCATCACCTGCCAACAGTCCCTTCTTTTATTTGTTTCAAGTAAGGAGAAATGTTCATTCTATTTTTCATACATAAGATATCTTCTGAAAATGCTGTCCCTTGGTCTATTGCATCAGAGGAACTGCAAAGGTGGCTATTCAGCTCCCTTTCGAGGCCTCCTTAGAATGTTCTTACTTCCCGGAAACATATTCCTCACCACCCCACCCATTCTCTCTTTCTCGCTCGCTTAACCAAAAAAAAAAAAAAAAATAAAAAAAAAAAAAAAAAAAAAAAAAAAAAAAAAACAGACATCACCGGTCGTAACTTACGTCAAGGCGATTGTGACTACTTCCCTCCATCACACTGTTCCCTTGAAGGCAACCGCCAGCAAGCTTTACGAAACTTTCCTCATCTCCGCATGTAACATTTGTCCGAGTGTTCCCACTGCGATATGAACTCCAACAAGTTGAGACAAGTTATTCAACATAGCTATACTACTCCCGCATGATATGTCGTCTCCACAGGATGTCACTGGAAAGCCTTTGATGAGCCAGAACAGTGTTCGCCCAAATCTTAACAAAATGACTCCTCCCCAATGTGACGTTGACGCGAGAAACCACTGAACCGAGTGTGTCTGACTGGTGTACCAATTGGTCTCATTGATGTGCTAATGATCCCTTTGACTTTGATGACTGATCTGGCTGGGATTCCAGTAACTTAGAATATTTGCAAAGTCTGTGGTTGATTAAGATGATGGCCTGACGAGAGGATTGATGACATACAATGATTACAGGTGATGAGTGAGGCGTTTATCTTTGCCATGTTCCTGACAGAGGTTTCTTTTATACCTTCAACCTGACTCAAACACTCAAACAATAAACTAGTTACATAAAGCTTGGCTTATTGTCTCTCGAAATTATGATTGTTATTAAGAGCCCAGATGTAGAAATGAACACTGGTTTAACATGCGATGGGAAGGGATAAGAAGGCCCTTAAACAAGTTCTCCGCTCTACTCTTCAATAAATCATGATTCCAGCGATCTCAGTAATGGCATTTAAGGGCTTTATTATTAATATTATTGAATCGTTTGTCAAACATTTTTCACGATAAAGAACTAATTTTTCCCAAGCTTGGTTCATTTTTTGGTATTAAACAAGTAAAAAATTGTCTTTACTTGATGTTTTTAATTATCTATAACATATCCGCAATTTCGCTTTGAAAGTTAATAGAGTATCAATATTTGGGAGATAGTCGCCTAGTAATCATAAATAAGGAATCCTAAATATTTTCACAAATATGAGCCGCTTATAAAGTAGTAAGTCTCGTTAATGAGGTTAATCATAATACCTGTGCATTTAAGCTGTATAATCTAAACAAGTTAAGAGTTTCTGTTCCCCTGTTATTCATTGAATCATGAAATTTTGCGCTCGCGGAAGTTACCAAAAACACCATCTGGAAAAAGATGGCTAACTGCCCAAACTAGCATGGTCATCTGTTGACTGTTAAAAGAATAACCTTTGAATTTCAGGATAAACGCTGTGGGAGTAAAGCTGAATATCGATAAGGTTAGGTTAAAATATTTTAACATCCATCCACCACTAGTTCTTTCCAATAAATTTGTCAATCTCAATCTAGTTATGTCCTGGTTACTAATGCATTAATAGAGCCAAGAATAAAAGCAAAAACTATAATCAAGTATTCTCCTCTTCCTGGTAGATGACCTCCACACCAACCCCAACCTTGTCCCCCCGCCCCCACCAACAGCTTCAAGTGTAAAGAGAGAACTTTACTTTCCATATATGCCAGTTTAGCCCAGGTGCAATTTTACAGATGTGGTACAGAAATCTGACATAACACTTCGTTTATTATTGTTAACACAGCATTATGCTATTGTTGTAGTTAACGATTGTCTTTCTTTATAGGACTAGAAATAGGAGATTTGGGCCGAAAGCCAATTCGCTGGGTCCTACGAAGTCATTCAACGCTGAAAACAGTAACAAAAAGTAAAGTGAAACAGGAGGAAATCCTCGCTGTTGCACAATGAAATAGATGGTGGAAACGAAGATGGGAATTAAGAATATTAACGATGAACCATAGTGAAAATATAAAAGGTTGCTGTTAGGGGCCTTATGAACACTGTAAATAACCTTAATACCTACAGTGCACCGCGTGAAGGTCACTGACAGCACTACCCTCTACAGGGGCCTTTACCTCCGCCTCTGGTGTTCTAGTATTGTATCTGAACCGATTTCTCTGTTCACCTTAACTTAAAATCTAAAGCCACTTGCCTGTCTGAAAAATCTATTAAAGTCACACACTGCTATTAGCTCAATACCTAAAAGTTAAGATTTGTACAGGTTAGTAAAAATATAGATGGGGGTATTCTTAGACTGTACCTTAGTTATATTACGTAGTGACATTACGAGTCATTCTCAGTAGTTCTAATGTCAGAGTACAGCATCATTACGCGATATTCTTGCTTCGACAGATTGGTTTTAATTCATAGCCAGTCAATCAGCAATCGTTAGAGTAAGTTTAATACTAAAGCTTATTGCAATTCTTAAATAATTTACTTGTAACTTTGTGTTACTAGAAAGGTACATTACCATTAAATGCATTACATCATTACATCGATCTTAACTTTATTGGGGGTAAAAAGAATATTTACTTTTGAAATTGTATTAAGAGCCATTTTAATCACTTTCATCCCTTACTGCTTAGTTCCTTACAGTACTCCACCCCAAAAACAACCTTTAGGTCATGCAACGTTCTCAGTTTCATATTTGATGAATAAGGAATCCTCTGTTCACTACCGAGGTATCCAGGAGTCTTGTTTTGAATGTCTTGACTAATTATGCATTACGTGGTTTATCACCGATACATTATTTGTTTTCTAAAGTTGTTACTGGGATAATGTTTAATTGAAAAGTACTGCTACCTTAATTTTTTTAAATAAATTACTATATAAAAGGACGAAAGCTTAAAACTAATGCAGGGAAAAAATTGAAGTAATACTTAAATATAATCTAAATGACCTTATACAGGATAAAGACAACTTAATACATTTGAGCTAATGTAGTTTTTGCCTCTTATGATTACTCGAATAAAATCTATCCCACATTAACAATTACAGGGCTAACAAAATGTATTAGTATGAAAATAATCTTCAATTTTTAAAACACTTAACAGGTTAACTTAATATTTTGACAACTAATACATGCTCACTTTGACAAAAACTACCAGGTTTGAATCCAATTTAATATTAACGTGTGAGGTAAGGTAATGATAACTACCTGATCTGCAGGTCCACTTTCACTGCCTCGTCTGCGTACAGTCAGTGGGCTAAGTTTAATATTTAAGTCTTCTATTTCCGAAACCACAACTCTAGAGGGCAGGTCATATTTGCGAAGGTACCTGAAATGACATAAAAGGCTGTAGAATACCCCTATAATAATTCAAAGGCTATTCAACTGGGACGTTAAATGTAGAGATATTTTATTGTTGAAATATGATTTAGTTTATTTTCCCCTTATACTTCGGCTCATTTTATATAATTAACATTACCACAACACTTAACACCTTAAATTGGAAAGTTAGTCGTTAGTAACTTTACACATATTATGAGTGCCATACATAAAATATAAAGTTTCGCCGACTTTCGGCAAAGTACATTAACCAATTAAGTATTATTGCACTAAGTTAAGTTGGTAAATTAATGATTTACGGCCATTTTTTTTTTCTTTTACAAAACTTAAATTCCAGACATCAGTTGAATAGCACTGAATTGCATCAAATGTACTGGAAAAAGCTAATCTTGTATAATTGTGACCACAAGGCAAATTTTAAACTTTAAACATACTAATGTGACTGAAAATGTTTAAGCAAATTTTTTACCGGTTTTGAATTTAGTTTTAATCTAATGGCAAACTTTAAAATGATCAGAATAGCAAACTAGCCATCCTAAAACATGTAAAATGTGATAAATTATGCAAATTAGCTAATAAAAGGAAATTTTGATAAAAATGCTAGCAAAAAATTGTATTTTTATCTCCTGTGATCAACGTCAAAGTTCACATTTTGCAAATCAATTAGAAATAGTACAATAGAGTAAGGCAATAAAATATTTGAACCGAACCAACTACCAGAAATTTAACTTCAAAAATTTACCAGTCAATTAACACCATCATTGCTACAAAAAAAATTCATTATCACCTATTTCATAACAATCTGCCATTGTAACAATTTTATGATATACCTATCTATAGCGATCATAACCCTAATTTTCTGTAACCCAAGATCAGTCTAACAAGCCTGCTGATTAATTTAATAATAAAAACATTTTAAACCCCAACTGTCAATTACTGGCACCAAAGATTAAAGTATTATCAGATTTACCTTCAAAATAACAATGCTTGCTAAACAGCTATACACCATAGTTAAAGCTCCTGCACTTTGATGTAAACTACTAATCTAAAATTACAAATATCAAAATGCTTCAGGTATTAATCCCAGCTTGACCACACCCTTAATTCCCATCAATTTAATAAACCTTCCTAAAGAATCTACTTAGGACAAAAATCCTTAATTTCACGCTCATACACTTAGGTGTAATAGTCTTACCTACCAGTTTCGGTTTGGCAAAGTCTTTGAAATATCTAGTTAATTATATATAGTTTCTAACAAGTTCTTTTTGGATCACCTGAAGATTAGCGACCCCTAAGAAAATCGACCCCAATATTTTCCTCCTGAAGAAAACCGACGCCAATATTTTCCACCTGAAGATAAACAACCCCTGCTTGTTGGTGTCTCCAATCTTCAGGTGACCCACTTTAGCTCATAATATTTTAGAAAAAAAGGAGAAAAAAATAGATATATATTCATTAACAACTACTTTACTAAACATTTGTTAAAAACACAAATTTAGACACACAATCAAGAGTTAATTAAAAGCGTATTGTCTTGTAATTTCAGTACAAAAATAATCAAACCTACTGTAACCCCTGTGGCTAGCGCGCGCAGCGCAACATTACCTCTTGCCAGAACATACCGAGCTTGCCAAGAATCTTTAAATATGCGGATAAGGCGCGAAGCGCCGTTCCACCACGGCCTTACTGTAGCCCCTCTTAATTCCTCACCTTAAGAAGAGAGACCCCAATATTTTCCACCTGAAGAAAAGCGACCCCAGCGTGTGTTGGGGTCACTTTTCTTCAGGTGATCCTTATTTTTCACCGGGCAACATTCCTGTCGTTTTCTGCTGCCTTACCTCACTCTGCGTATCTTTAACATTATGAAAGAAGTATTTATAGTTTCACTCTGCTTACAACACTATAGACTACTCTTCCTGCCTGTTCTAAGTACCATGACCATTGGTGGACTGCTTATGCACCTACAGCTTAAAAAGTAGCTTTGGCCCACTTAAATCTACACTAAGCTCTAAAGGAGTAATTGCTTAAATCTTAAATCATCCTAACTTACATTCTTTTAGTCATATGAACAATTATTTTACTGTATTACTGTATTAGACTACCATGGCTATAAATAGATTAAATTTTAAATATCTAGGTACATAAAAACATTTAAAAATTCACCCTTTAGCTCAATATGTTGATACCTAATTTTCTGGCTAAGTTTAACTCCCTAGATCAAACAGGCTTTGTAGTAAAGCCTAAGTCTCTTACCACCTGAAAAAGAAAATCCCCCATGAACTTGTGTAGCAGGTCCTAGGACCTACAACACAAGTCATGGGGGTACCCCCACCCCTTCAGGGGCACGGGGGGTGCCCCTGAAGGGGTGGAGGCAAAATAAATGACCAAGAAGTTAGTAAAATTTAGTAAAAATACTTAACTTCGGATAAAGTATGCTCGGGTGATGACTGAAATAGTTCTTTAATCTTCAGTGAAGAAAATGATGGTCTCTAAAGAGGAATTACAGAAATAGTCAGCGTGGATAAATTAGAAACCTGTAAATAATACTTTCTTTAGCACTCACAATTAACCGGTAAAGGCAAAATAAAGTAATTCTAAGCCCTCATTCTGCGGTAAAGTAGACTATAGCAGTTGACGTTTTCCTAAGTTATTTTACTTACTGAACAAGAATTTAAAAGTAATATTTATTGGACGACTGTAATTAACCCCCATGGACCAGTACTAAACACGGCAAAATACATTGGACGCCCCAATCCCTAGTGGATGTCGTATCCGCAGTTACGTTCCTTGCAGACCGTGCGGAACTATTCTTTAGAATTACCCAAAATAATTTCGCCCCAGTAGTACTATTGTTACATCTGCTTTAAGATTGAATAAAAAAATGTGTTCAAAGCAAATTTAAGTCTTTGTATTACACCAAAGCACTTAAAGCAATGAAGTCATAGTAAAGCACAGGCGGGTTAACTGCTCATTTGAAATCTATTTTGCTAAGTTAATAACTTACGCATACGCTATAATAAAAAGTTAATTATATTAAAGTTAGCACTTAAAGAACCTTAAAAAAAATCTGGTCATATGAAAACTACAAGTTCACCAGAGGATAACCTAAGGTTGTTCACACACAAACTGCAAACTAAAATAAAAGAATTTTAACGAAAATACAACTTACCACAAAATCTTAAATATCTCCAGTAACGAGGTTGGATCTCTTTTCTCTTAACTAAGAGTATATGCAGTTTCCCAGGAGGGTGCAGAGAGCAAGAGGTATGTAGTGTCAACTTCATGATCTGCATCGCCTGAAATCAAAGCTCATTAGAGTAACTATTCATCAGAATCCTAGTCAGTATGCAGTCTCAAAGTGAATCTATTTAGTGATTAAAGGCGAAGTTTTAGTAGTATTTAGAAATCCACAATACTTTTAAATTAAATTGTAATTTCATTATAGTAACTGAATCTCAAGGAAAGTTTCTAGTAGTTATAAAACGCCGGAAATGTTTACGTAAAGATTAGAAATTACAGTTCTCTTCAACGTGACATTTACAAAGTATTAAGCGAAGGAGACTGGCGAGCTTTATAGACCTACTGCCGGTTACATCCCCATGACAGAAAGAAAGCCTTTAATTGCATCGGAAGGTGAACTACTTAAAGCAAGACCCAACACGCTTCTTTGGAAAATGCTTATTGAAACTCCTTTGCAAAGTTGAATGGAGCTGGCTCAAACGAACACTCAAGAACACAATTTTCGAGGAGTTTCTAATGAAAGAGCAATAGCCTTATGGAAAAATTAACTTCGGTGCTTAAAAAGAAAAGACTGTGCATTCTCCGGATTCACTTAAGAAAAAACAAAAATCACATTCGGCGGATAAAATGAAGGACGGTAACCGTAAGCCCTCTATGATATACAGAGAAAAGTTAACCATGCACGCCACCTTAATAAGAGAGAAAAGTCAAAAGAACGCACATACACATGTACACTATCTAATCATAAGAATATGGAAAACCAGTAATTTTAACTTAACACCTGAATGAACCAAGCAGCTTCTACTTGATACCAACATTACAAACACTACAAACTAAGACAATATTAAACAAAAGTTACTATACAACCCACACAACGGTTCCTGGATGGAGACCTAAATGGCTAATTGGATTATTTAATCATTTTCACTGTCGTAAGTTTTGTTTGCGTTTCCAAGGAAGGATAAAACGCGTTGTTCGTTTCCGTGAGTGTTCGTTTACCTTTTCAGCGCTTTCTCCCTCATCCATTGTTAGATGAAAACAGCCGTCAAGGATTTTAAAGGAACACTTCGATTACTACTTTTTCGAAAAAATGCAAACCACTTTACAATTACCCATATGTGTTTTTTTGTTACTTATTATTTTGTATGCTAATAAAAATGACGCACGTGAAATGTGTGTAATGCTTGCTCCATATATAAAATACTTATGCTTGGAAAAATTACCCAACAGATGCAGCAAGAAAAAAATAAATCTATTTTTTAATATATAACGAAAAAATTATGTAAATCTTGTTACGAAAAACTTGACCTATGAAAGCTGAGTATTTGTAAAATATTGCCTTTTAACCGAGATTTTAAATAATAAGTTACAAGAGATGTATGAAATATGTTGTAAAACATCTGTGATTTCTGTTTTATATAAATAAAAAAAAATTTCAGTCTTCAATTTGGCATTAGGTATAAGTGTGCAGTTATGAGATTCTTTCTTTATCAACCTGATGCAACACTTTATAGATATTTTCAATTGTTTTAGACAAAGTGCTTGTGTCTTTAGATGCCTAACGAGCAATTTTTATCACTGGCGACAAAGTTTCTGTAATTACCCACAAATATTTTAATTTACTTCTTTCACATGAGGTAATTCATACTGGAATTCAGATGTAGTGATAGATAATAAGAAGGATAATTTCTGGAACCCATATTACTTGCTGCTATCTTTAGGTCTAATCTAAAAGAGGCATGGAAACTTAGTGATTGATTTTGCTACACGTTAAAAGTAGTTTTCTCGCTCGGAATTGCGAAAGGAGCTCATAAAACCAAGGAGTTTACATCGACCTCCGATGAAATAGCCTGAAATATATATTAGAAAGTGTCGTAAAATATAGTTCATTATCCCCAAAAGAAAGTGTTGAACATGTCTGCCAAGGAAGAAGAAAGAGCATTCCTCATACCCACCGAATTGGCCCAAGATTTCTCATTCCAGACGAGAAAAGACTAATAGACAAAACTTTCTTCAACACGTACCCGAAGCCGATGATGATCCGTCGAAAATGCAAAAACTTTCAAACTGATGGAAATAGGGTGGGGTTAGGGAATCAAGGAACTGCTTGCTAACCAAACGATTTCTTCTTACTTCCTTCTTGATGAGTTCAAAATAAAATGGAGAGAGAGATGCTTCATTGAACATCCCTACGGCTGAACTCGAATAAAGTAGCATATAATCACACTTGAATTATATATAAACACAACAAACTTCTGAGAATGAAATGCTAACTATAATGAATTCATAATTAGTACATCAAACTGACTGATATACCACTGCAATAATTAAACGACTTTTGGCTTTTCAACACCGGCTGAGCATCCCAACAATGAACTCAGACTACCGGAAGTTGGCAAATTGCCGGACTTAATTAAAGCTGTAGTTTTCTCATTACCGTTTTTTGTCTCATGTGAATTTTCCCTTTCATGTTTTCCACTTTCCGATTTTAGTTACTGTTCAAGTAATTATTTCGAGATTATTTCTCATGTCTAAGACATAATAATCACTGATAATCCAAGATTTTTTTTAATTTCACCTTATCAATTCTAATGTCTTGAATATCCAAAATAAAAGCGTATCTTACAACACCTGATAACTTTTAAAAAATACTGAAAGAGTAGCGTAGGAGATCCGAAAGTTTCAAGAGTTCAAAGTGACCATATTCGAGTTTAGAAAAGATAAAACCTAAACAAAGAAGATGCTGAGCGAAGCGTCTGATCCCAATGACTCACAAATCTCTCTCTGACGCCGTCATCTAAGTCATCCGAGTCTTCAATGAGACACTTAGAGAAGATATAGAGATGCGTGTTGTCAAAAGAGAGAGAGAGACGGGGTAAAATTTGTTTAAATTAGAATAGAGCTGTATTCATCCCAGATCAAATTTCTCGTCGAGATTTTGAAGTAGTTTTTTTTTATTACATTTATAATAATAATACTAATAATACTAATACTATAATAATAATAATAATAATAATAATAATAATAATATGCTGCTGCAACTACTATTACTACTACTACTGCCAAATTGAAGATCGAAAAAAATCTCGTAACATTACTGAAATCTCTGTTAAAAGACATATTACAAATAGTCTACTTTCATAGGTCAAGTTTTTCGTAACAAGATTTACATAATTTTTTCTCACATACTAAAAAATATATTTATTTTTTGGTTCTGCATCTGTTGAGTAATTTTTCCAAGCGTAAATATTTTATGTAGCAAGCATTGCACAAATTTCACTTGCGTCAACTGTATTAGCATACGAAATAAGCGAAAAAAAACTTATATGGGTAATTGTAAAGTGGTTTGCCTCTTTTTCGAAAAAGTAGCGAAGCTCTTTTTCGAGGTGTTCCTTGAGGATCCTTGACTGCTGTTTTATTTAATAATGGATGAGCGAGAAAGCGCTGAAAAAGTAAACGAACACTCACGAAAACGAACAATGTTTTGCATCCTTCCCTGGAAACGTAAACAAAACTTACGAAGGTGGAAATAATTATGTAAATAAATTAGTCGGTTAGGTCCCCATCCAGGAACCGTCTCGTGGGTTGCAAGGTACCTTGTGTTTAATTATGTGTTTGTTTGTAGTGTTCGTAGTTTGTGAGTATTTTCAGATTTTTTTCGACATTAAGTTAATGTTATTTTTGAAGATTTCTTTTTAATTAGTTTTTACTTGCAAATTTTTTTCATGATGAGGTAGTGTATAGGTAAGTTTTCAGTTAGGCTGTTGCTCTTTCATTAGACAAGCGCTCAAAAATTGCCTGTGTTGAGTGTTCGTTCAAGCCAGTTCCAGTAAACTTTGCAACAGAATTCAATTAAACTTCTTCCAAAGAAGCGTCTTGGGTCTTGCTTAGAGTAGTTCACATTTTGATGCGATTAAAACTTCTTCTTCTTGTACAGGAATGTAAACAGCAGTAGTTGCTAGGTCTGTAAAGTTCTGAAGTCTCCTTTGTTTAATACTTTGTAATTGTCGTTGAAGAGGACAGATTTTTAATTTTCAAGCAAACATTTGTGTTTTATAACTCTTAAACTTTGCTTGAGACTTCAATTACAATAATGTACTTACTATTTAATTCAAACGTATTGGGGACTTCCAAATACTATTAAAATTTCGACTAGTCAAGATCCTTTTTATGAGACTTCATACTGACGAGGATTATAAAAGTGATGAATAGTTGCTCAAATGAACTTTGATTTCAGGCAATACAGATCCTGAAGTTGACTTGTTCTCGGTACCCGGTGACGGTACCCAGCCTCGTCACCGGCGATATTGAGGCTTTAGTGATCAGTTTTCTTTTCGTCAAAATTCCTGTTTCATTTTAGTCCATAGTTTTGTGTGAACAACGTTAGGCTCTTGTGTTGAACTTGTAATTTTCATACTAGATTTTTCCTTAAGTACATCTTCACTATGTAAGGATCTTTGTTCTATAAGTAACTTCTTATGATTCCTTTTGTGAAAATTATTAAACAACTTTAATTTTTAATGAATAGTTAACCGCCCATGCTTGACTTTGACTTAATTGCTTAGTGCTTTGTTGTTATACAGACTTCAATTTGCTTTGAATAAGTTTTCTGATTAATCTTTAAGCTGATATAATGAATAATACCACTGGGGCGAAACTATTTGCGTTTACTGCTTAATTAGATTCTGAAGCTAGTATTATTTGCAGATTTCTGATTGTTATGCACGCTGACTACTACTACTGTTCTTCTAAGAGACCAGCCTTTTCTCCACTGAAGATTAGAGTACCATTCTAGTTATCACTCGAACCTACTTTATCTGAAGTTAAGTTTTTTACTATGTTTACCAATTAATTTCTATTTTCTATCCTCCACCCCTTCAGGGTCGGTGCCCCTGAAGGGGTGGGGGTACCCCGATGACTTGTGTAGCAGGTCATCGGTGGATTTTGTTTTTCAGGTGGTAAGTGACTTATGCTTTACTAAAACAACATGTTTGATCTAGGGAGAAACTTGGCCAGAAAATTTGCAATTAACATAGAATTAAGGCTTAATTTTTTATCCAATTTCTATGTACCTAGATATTTAAAGTTTGACAGAGTAAACTACCTGAAGCTGCATAAAAGAGGCACACCCCTATATTTAATTGGCATTTTATATTGCTGGTTCTCCACACCGCAATTCTGTGTCAAATGTGGTAACGTATCGTCGCACACCTTCGGCTCCCTAAACGGGCTTCGGCAAGGGGGCATTCTCTCTCCATATCTGTTCAGTACGTACACAGATACCCTGAATGTCAAACTGAAATCACTCCCATTCGGATGTTCTGTCAATAAAACAACTATAAACAACCTCGGTTATGCCGACGATATGGTTCTGATTTCCCCATCAGTACAAGGTCTCCAACGACTCATCGACACTTGCCGCCAATATGCAGAGAAATTTTATATCCTATACAACGGAACCAAGACCCAGTGCATGTCGCTGCTCCCGAGATCGCTTAAGCATATTGCAGAACCACAAATTTTCCTCGGAAAATCATCGGCTGGAAGTCGAGCACGAATTTCCGTATTTGGGTCACATTATCACGAAAGACCTAAAAGATGCGGCAGACATTGAACAGAGGCGTCGTAAACCAAGGTGGAATCATCTTGTAAACTCTGTGCAACTGGCAACATGATTGCAAGGAGGTTTGCCTTCTGTCACCGAGACGTAAAACTGCTGCTCTTCCGCTGGTATTGCTACAGTATTTATGAGTGTTCCCTCTGGACGAACTATTCCCGTGAGTCCATGAGACGTATCACTGTTGTGCACAATTACATTTTGAGACGCCTCACAAACACTCCTCGCTACCACTCCGCCACACAGATGTTCATAGAAAACCACCTGGACAATTTAAAAATCATTGTTAGGCGAACAATGTCCAGTCTGGTAACCCGAGTGAGAAACAGCAGCAACTCGCTCATACAAAGCATCCTAAGGAGTGATATAAATTGTGGGACTGATGGGAAATTGAGGCCTTTGTTAGTTAAGGACTTAATCTCTATATTGGCAAGGTGTCATCTGCAGAATCTCTTTATTATATTTAATTGCTGATATTTTACTTTTTCATGATTACTGTGAATACTATCAAGTTAAAGTTTTTTCTATATTCAATTTCCGTATTTAGCCCTCTGGACCTGACTACTGTAACCACCTAAGGTCTCTAGCTGAAATTTACGTTGTATAATCTGTGCACTAACTATTATAACTCGATGCATTTTTTCTCTCCAATATTATTACTATTATTACTAGTATTATGATTTCTATCTTTTATACTACCTCAGCTATTGTGTGGATAGTGCCGTTTATTCATTTTTTTGTCATGTTTCATGTATCTAGATTGTGTATGTTACTGTCTGTATTTTGTATATTCTATGTATATGGCCCTGAGCTGAAATAAAGGATATTATTATTATTATTATATTATTATTATTATTATTATTATTATTATTATTATTATTATTATTATTATTATTATGTTACTAGTTTATAGTTGGAGCTAAGTTGAAGGTATGAAAGACATCTCACGAAACCACCTGTAATAATGGTATGTCACAATTTTTCTCGTCAGTCCAACTTCTTAATCATGCATAAACTTAGCAAATATCATTCTACTCAGACCAGTGATCAAAGTCAATGGGATCAATAGCCCATCAATGAGACTAATTGGTACACCGGTCAGACACATACTCAGTACAACGGCTTCCTGCTTCAACGTCTCTTTGGAGAGGAGTCATTTTGTTCGAGTTGAGGGAACTCTGCCCTGTGCAGCTGGGACACTCAGACAAATGTTAAATGCGGAGATGAAAGTTTGACTATTTTGGTAAACTGTGACCTGCACTCCTTTATTGTGTGTGTGATTTTTTTTTTTTTTTTTTTTTTTTTTTTTTTTTGCAACTGCTCTAGTGGCTAAAGACTATTGCTTGTTAATAGACTATAAACAATCTTATCCTAAATTTACAATCCAAAAGTCTTCCAAAACCCTGTAACGCTTGTGGTTTACTTATTGTTTGAAGTTTCTGGTGTTGTAAGTGACCATTTGGTAGGAACTAACCCCTTCTTCATTTTAGTATCATCAATACGTTTCCACTTTTTCAAAGTAATTTATTTTTTAGCGTTATTTGTGTCCTTAGTTTATATTTTGTAATGTTGAGAGCATTTTGTACATTAATGATTTTGTTATATCTCTTTACTGTTCGAACTATCGACACCTCGATAACTGCTTAGCCTGTTTGACTCCCTTTGCTGCAAATTACACCTAATTTTGAAATTACTTTAATTAGTCCATATTTCTCTCCCCTGTTTCTGAAATATTCTATCGAATATAGGCATATATGATAAAGATATAGCAATAATAATTATACACTGTAATTACCTATATTACAATTTCTTCTCGGTTTTCGGATTGACATACTTACTTGATGATGTCCGTGCAAGGAGCACCGACACAAACCTTAACCCACAAGAAGGTATTTCTGCATCCGTTCTGTGATGTTGCATTTCAGAAATGGCCATTTTATTAGAACGCTGGTCACTTGAGATTAAGTATGGATATCAAATAATTGATTGCTAATAGTAACTTTAATCTAAATCCTTATTTTCTTTTTATGACAATTGGCCCCTCCATTTTGACACTGGTTGACGGTTGCGTATATCAAAGATACAAAATGTGCAGTGAAATGTAGCACCCGAAATTCTATTCTGATTTGTTGCTTCACTTCTAGTGTTGACTTAATTTTTAGTTTTATGGTTTTTTCAAATTATTGCATTATTTATCCTGTCCCCGGTCTTTGTTTCTTACAAAACCGAAATACCATTTCGTGGAAGCTTGTCAGAAAATTAGTCGCCTGTTTTTATAATAATAATAATAATAATAATAATAATAATAATAATAATAATAATAATAATAATGTTTTAGCATTTTGCTTGCATTAGGAAATTGACTCTCCTGTAGCATTTGTATCTCGTTACCTAATAGGATTTATTTTTTAAGGAGGTCCTTTGACGCATTATCTCATATATGAGGGTATCATTAGGACATCCCTTTACCCAGAAAGTTCCACGAACACAAAATGTGGCCCTCACTAGCTCTTCCTGGTATTTTGGAACTACCTACATTCTACAGTCGCTGAACATCGTAACTCATTATTTACTGATATTTTCCTCAAGAAACGATCGGATTTTGATGATAATAAATTTCTACTCACATAGACGAGTCCAAAAAAACATTGAATATCTCTTGTGTTAAGGAAATTTCAAAGAATTATCCAAGAGAGAGAGAGAGAGAGAGAGAGAGAGAGAGAGAGAGAGAGAGAGAGAGAATGTTTTTTTATCGTTTTATTCTTTCTCATTCAAAGTTACTGTATCAACAATTCCTCAACTAGGGTAAGAGAAAATCCAAGCACACCCGTCATGGCGGCTGTTCCCATCTTTGCTCCCCAGTTATTTCAATCTCACTTTCTTTATCTGTACCTGTCAGCTGCAAGACCATATTGTGTGTCAGTAGAGCCAAAAAACTTCCTTTTTATTCGAGAAATAGATCTGTGGCTCCGCTCCGACTTGAGAGCTGCTCTTTCCCCCATCTCAGTTGACTCCCTTATAGGTCCCGACTGGATGAGGTTGAGGCTTTTGCCATCACTTTGGGGTTTCCATGAACTAAAAATAGGTAACAGAGTAAATTCAGCCTTGACTCACAACTTTTTATTCTTTTGCTATTTATTTCGAATGCTGAAGAAAATGATAATCTGAGGGATTGAATAAAACGGTGCAAATATCATCTACAAGTAGGACACATAATGAAAAAGGTCACGACAGAGATATCATTACATTTCTATTTGTCTACTTAATTCACCGTTTCATTTTGACTCTCTCTCTCTCTCTCTCTCTCTCTCTCTCTCTCTCTCTCTCTCTCTCTCCGAAATCAATTTTTATAATGCCAGCCTGACCTTGGATCAAACAAGTTATTTAAAAAGAGGACAAAATTCTCTCTCTCTCTCTCTCTCTCTCTCTCTCTCTCTCTCTCTCTCTCTCGACGTAACCTTCATACAAAATAAATCAAATATTTTCTATAAAAAGATTATTGTTTTCTAATATAGCTAGTTTAGTACATTCATTATCAAATAATAAGCATGAACTGTAGAACAAAAGCAAAAAATTGTACAAGCGTTTTCGGTAGGATCATAGAATCATTTGTTAACTGAGTTGAGTTGAATTGCGTTGAATATAGAATTTAGGCTAAAGGCCAAGCACTGGGACCTATGAGGTCATTCTGCGCTGAAATGGAAGTCGACAGTAAAAGGCTTGAAAGGTGTAACAGGAGTAAAACCTCTCAGTTGCACTATGAATCAAGTATTAGGAAAGGGTGGAAAGTAAGATGAAGAAAGAGAATATGAAAGGAGGTACAGCAAAAGGAACCAAAGTGGCTGAAGCTAGGTGCCGACGGCACGCTGCAAAGAACCTTAAGTAATGCCTACAGTGCACCGCATGAGATCCACTGACGACACTACCCCCTACGGAGCATTGGTTCCCCGAAAGTTCTCTTTGAGACAGCAACCACTGTAATTTAAAAAATATAAGGAACTTGAAGCTATAACAGCCATTAAAAAAAAAAGATATACAGTTTAATATTAGTCTGTTTCAAAGTTTGAGGAGCCTCTCATTCTCCTGAAGTAGATCTCTAAGCCTTAATTTGACCAAACTAAAATCGTTTTTCTAAAATTATAAACTGCCATTTTTCCACACTATAATCCCCTTATCGAAAACCATTAAATTATATCGTTATGAATAGAAAACTTAATTAATTAGGATCACGTCTTGATATGACAATATTAATGATCGGTTTAGCTGCATTGATGTCCATTTTTAGGGTCAGTTTTCAAGACTAAGTTATTAATGTTTAGGGGAAAGAAATTGGAAAAGAAAATGATCTCGACTGAAGCGATCAAAAGTTCGGGTTAATTGTCTTCATCACAGCCACTTATTCAGGTTTCTCTCGATCGCTACAAAACCATCGCTCTTTGACATAGAAATTGGAGAGAGAGAGAGAGAAGAGAGAGAGAGAGAGAGAGAGAGAGAGAGAGAGCGAGAGAGAGAGAGAGAGAGGATGGATGTAAATAGTATTGATCGATCGTATACACATCGTCTGAAATACGTGAAAATGAGCATTTTATGATAATATCTAAAAGCAGTATATTTGCTTTTAAGATAATAAGCGCTTTCAATTCTCAGCAACTTTGGTAAATTTTCAGATAATTTTTTTTTTCTCTCTCTTTTAGGGAGAGAGATTCAATACTGACCAGACCCAACATGGCTCAATCTCGTTTGTAAGATAGGCTGCAATATTACACACACACACACACATATATAGGCACACTATTTATATTTATATACACACACATATATATATATATATATATATATATATATATATAATCTATATATATATATATATATATATTTATTTATATACATATATATATATATATATAATATATATATATATATACTATCTAGTCTATATCCAATATACCATATATATATATATCTATATAAATATATATATATATATATATATAGATATATATATATATATATATATATATATATATATATATAATATATTATATATATATATATATATTGTGTGTGTGTGTGTGTGTATATTTGCATGTGTGATCGCAAACAACTAAATTTACGTTTCCTTTTCCTTCCAGACTACTCAATTAAAGGTGATGAAAAAAAAAAATTGAAGGAGAAAAAAAGCACTTTAGAAAAACTGCTCCCAAAGGGACGTTGAGAGAGGGAACTCTTGCCTCCTATTCCCTTCTTTTTCATTACCGGTTTTTATTTTTATTTTTATTTTTTATTTTTTGTTTTTTTTTTTTGTCTATCTACGAAAAAATCTTCGTCGTGTCCCCTTCACTCTATCACCAATTCATTTGCTTCATACAAGGGTCTGAGTCCATTTCGTTAAATGAACGTTTACACTTGTTCTCAATTGAAAGAGTGGTTATAGCAAATTACCTCGTTTCACTGGCACAGTAACTGCCTGGGTCAGTTGTCATTTATTAAAAACTGCGCCTTTATTGCGTGTGACTCTCTCTCTCTCTCTCTCTCTCTCTCTCTCTCTCTCTCTCTCTCTCTCTCCTACAAGTTTTACTTCCACGAGTTTGTCACATGATATAAAATCATTCAGACTATTAAATACCTTGGTGTTGGAAGGAGCCACGCGACAATCCTTTATAAGTCTTGAATGAACAACCTTTCTTTTTCAAATGCTCTGTCGAAACTTCATTCGTAATATTAGCAAGTTCGAGAAAATGGAATATAGAAATAAGAAGCGTAAAAGTAAAAATGTGGTGAATGAAAATTAGAATACAAGGCGAAACGACGTTCCTTAATTTCTGATGTATTTTAATTTTATGCAATTTAGGTTGTCGAGCCAATCACTGGGGCATTTTCGCCATTAGACGCTGATGATAGTGGAAAGTGGGAGCTGCAACGTAAAGAGATCCAGAAACAGTGGAGACGAAGGCCAAGTATCCAAAGGCAGAACTGGGAGAAAACACAACAGTTGCACTTAGAGGTAACAGTTGGAGATGTTGCATAGGAAGACTGAAGAAAGGAAGCAAGAATGGAGGTAAAGTAAAAGACTAAAAAGGTGGAGCAGTCAGAGGCCGAAGAAACGCTACAAACACCATTTAGTGATGCCTACAGTGCATACATATATATATTATTATATATATTATATATATATATATATATATATATATATATATATATATATATATATATATATATACATACTATATATATATATATAGTATATATATATATATATATATATATATATTATATATATAATATATAATATTAATATATAAATTATATGTCTATATTATATATATATATATATATTAAATATATGTCTATATATATATATATCTATATATATATATATCGTATATATATATTATATATATATGATATAATATGAACTTTACACCATGAAGATTCTGTTGAGGTCCTTTAATCATTTATACTTGAATGTAGAAAACGGCTCTGTATTATTCGTTAATGTTGGTTTGGTAACGTCAGTTCAGGGTAGAATATCGATCATTCTTTTTTAAAGCCTACTGTGAAACCTTATTTATAAGTAATGTTTGACACTAAACTGACGTAAAATTCATACGTAATTAAAGATGGATCTTAAACAGTTAGAGAAAGGGTTTAAAATTTGGGCAGTATTTGTGGAAATCGTGAGGAACAATAGAGTGAAGAATGAAATATTATGACGATAGAGAGAGATCGCACAAGCATAGGCCTATCGATAGAGATAGTTAATTCATTATATTCACTTTGAGAGATTAAGTGATAATAGTTTTTCAAATGTTTCAAAAGTGGGGAGAGAGGGAGAGAGAGAGAGACACTTGGAAGAGAGGAAGAGAGAGAGCGCAAGCATAGGCCTATCTATAGAGATACCTAATTCATTATATTTACTTTGAGAGATTGAGTTACTTAATTTCATTATATTTTCTTTGAGAGAGAGAGAGAGAGAGAGAGAGAGAGAGAGAGAGAGAGAGAGAGAGAGAGAGAGAGAGAGAGAGAGAATTATAGTACTGGTGACGGACTTGTGACAGGGGAGAGGCAGAAGAAAATATAATGAATTAAGTATCTCTATCGATAGACCTATGCTTGCGCGATATGATATGACTGCCAAGATCGTGCTGCACTATGTTAGATAAAATTTGAAGGATCATAATATTCAAGTTAATTCTCTAAGGAATTCATACCCTAATCTTGATTACATTCGACAGTTGCCGTAGCATTCATCAAAGATTGTAAAAAGACGTGGAAAATTTTAGACACAGGGTGCGGTCATTCTTGCTCTCTTGATATATATAGTCTTTACTTGTGAAAATCGGGTTTCATCCACAAATTCACGAAAAAAAAACCGTGTTAATTAAAAATATTCATTACCACAAATAACTCAATATGTATTGCACAGGCAATTAAAGTTTTATATCGTGAGAGATCTTTCAGCCTCGCGGCAAAGAAATGCAGTCGTATAGGGCTGTAGGCTACTTTGAACTGCTTTGTAATGGGAGCATATAGCCAGAAAATCTTTGAGCTGACATGCTACTTTAACCTTGATTAAGATTTATATTTAAAGACAGTAGCTTTGTAAACAGCAACTAGCATTCGATCCATGTCAGCGTCAAAGTAATCAAAGTGTGAAATCTGTTACGTTAGCCAGTATCCAATGACTTGCGCTTTCCCGCTCGAAGTTCTAGGGCTCCTCCTCACATCATAGAAAACGCTCTTGCGGATGCAACTAGATTTGCTTAACCTACCATAGCCGTCGCAACATTGAGTGCCATTGACGTCAGCTAACTTTAATCGCTTTGGAATACAAACATAAGTTTGTAGAAACTAAAATAATTGCATTCACCACTTACGATGATGCAATATGTCCCCGTTCATGAAGCAAAACGAGTAAATATTGTTGTCGTGATACATAGTGCTAAAATCAGAAATTCACATTCTATCTACCAGATCTCTATGAACGAATCCATCTGAGAAATTCCAATTACTTCGGACATATATTGTGTTTTTAAGTATCTGAACGGTTTTGTTTTGCAGTTTTAACATATATGATATAATTTGCAGTATATTTCCATATTCTAGAGTAAATTTAGTGATATTGTGTCTTTTCAGTAAGAAAAAATGGGAAATTGGATGAACGAAAGCTAATGAAAACTGTATCTTCAGTTTTCTTGTCGAGTGTACATATATATATATCTGACCCTATTATGTATTCCGATTTCCTTTAATGACACTTAGGCCCACATGCTTAATCGCTTATATAAAATCTGCTGAATTAGACTAAAAAATCTCAAATATATGTTTGCATTACATAGTATATAATCGTTGTTTGTTTTATACTTATATATATATATATATATATATATATATATATATATATATATATAAGCTTATATATATATATATATATATATATATATATATATATATATATATATATATATATCTCTATATATCTGCTAATAGACTATGCTCCATATATGTGCGATTACATATCTAAATATAATGTTTGCTTGTAGTATATAATCGTTGCTGTATATATATATATATATATATATATATATATATATATATATATATATATATATATAAGTATAAAACAAACAACGATTATATACTATGTAATGCAAACATATATTTGAGATTTTTTAGTCTAATTCAGCAGATTTTATATAAGCGATTAAGCATGTGGGCCTAAGTGTCATTATAGGAAATCGGAATACATAATAGGGTCAGATATATATATATGTACACTCGACAAGAAAACTGAAGATACAGTTTTCATTAGCTTTCGTTCATCCAATTTCCCATTTTTTCTTACTGAAAAGACACAATATCACTAAATTTACTCTAGAATATGGAAATATACTGCAAATTATATCATATATGTTAAAACTGCAAAACAAAACCGTTCAGATACTTAAAAACACAATATATGTCCGAAGTAATTGAAATTTCTCAGATGGATTCGTTCATAGAGATCTGGTAGATAGAATGTGGGAAGTTAAACTGTATTGTCATTCGTGACGGTTCGACAGTCACTGACGAACCGTCACTTGCACCGATAAGATGGATAACAGGCGCCACCACACCACACAATCTCTCAGGTCATCGATCATTAACCTGCATGAGGCTCATGTTTCCATCGGAGATATTGCTCGGCAGCTTGGCATACACAGAACAACCGTGCATAGATGGATACGACGCCAAAGAGAAAGAGGAAATATAAATATATTAACTAGAGGTAGACGACCCCGTTGCACCATTGCTGAGGAGGATCATCGAATCATTGAAGCAGCTCGACAAACTCCCTTGACAAACGCCGTAGCTATCAAGAGAGAACATGGCCTTCAAGTTGATGCCCAAACCATTCGCACGAACACTTACGATGTTATGAGATTTTTTCTTTTTTGTGTTTTTGACAACGGTTATGGTAGAATTATATAATTCCTTATTTATATAATATTGGTGATGATTATGCAATATTATTTTATTAGTTAATAAGTTCTTATTTGGGTTCGAAATATAGTTTCTTATAAACAAAAACAAATAAGAATAACAAATTTCACTGTATATATCAAAAGAATAAATTATTATCAGGTGAACTTCTGGAACATGTTGCAGAATATTTTTGAGTGACTTACATCTACGTTGGTAGTCGTAATGACGTTAAGGAGTAAAACGAAACTGTAAAAATACGATTGTGATCTTTTGTTTTGACATAATAAAAAGGAAAATACGGTGATTCAGTGCGAAAGAATTCAAGGAATCCTGAACATGGTTAACTGAATAATGGATATTTCCCATCCGCTCTTGTAAGACAGAGAATAGTAAGTTTTAATATTTGTGTCAATAAGGTGTTTCAGATAATGAATTCGCTAAGGGATCGTCATGAGACTGACTATATTAATCGCTCTTACGAGAGATAAAAACAAGGCAAAAATATGTGATATACTCGTATATCACAACAAAAAAGGCCAAGGTCAAACAAAATGAGGGTTTGAGTGGCTGAGTGAGTTATACTTAAACATACGGATCTCAATCTCTCTGCCTGTTTTCATAATGCCGGAATCAACACGAACAACATTGACTTTAATTTGCCTAATTGAAGCTAAGCATAGCACCATTCCAGTTTCATTGCTAAATCGCCAGTCATTGTTTTCATAAGTAGGAAAAATTCGTGTGAGACTTGATGATGAAGCTGTCACAAATTAACGTCATTCGTTTGGATTCACCGCCTTGAGGTGACGTCTGAGGAGTAAGACCAGTTTGCAGTTTGCTGCGTCTTGTACAAAGTAACATAAATAAGATACTTTTTCTTACACAGGAAGCTTCTGAGAAAGAAAGACTAGAGAGAGTGAGATGGACAGACAAAGTTAATAAAACGCCAATTAGTCATAATACAGGAGGTATCTTCATTTGATAATACCACCAATGCAATAATCTTTCGAGAAGTATTTTCATTTATTGGTTATTCTTAAAATATATGAACTCATAATATGAGTAATACCATGAAAATTTATTTTTTACAATATTTTGCCTCAAGTTTTGTTTTTGTTACTACTAAATTATTGTGGATTTTAGTTTTCAGTAATAACAACAGGTGCCCATACTCTAATATCGATATGATTTAATTTGTGTGCAAAAAATCCATTACAATTCAGAACATTGTATATAGTCGCCTCCTGCTCTATCGGAAACTAGTCGGAATGACCCAATGGGGCGTCACATTGCTCGGAATTTCATGCGAACTTCATTCATTCATTCATTCATTCATTCATTCATTCATTCATTCAAAATTCTGCTGCCCTTTGGACACGTCATTCGAACCGGGAAGTGTTTTTGTGATCATTGAACCTTAAACTACTAGTTATGGATGATCATTTTGTAGTTGTTTATGACTTTGTTCATGTAGAGAGTTGGAAAAAAACGGACATTGATTTTTTTCCCCTTTTTTTGCTGTTTGTGTAAGTTTTTTCTTAAAAATAGTTTTCCATCACAGGATTGGGTGCCTATTACAATAGAAGTTCAAAAATGGTAAAGTGATTGATATAAACACGACACACAGACATATACGTATTAGTTCATCTTTTATCAACATTTATTCTAAAGCTTTAATTTCAGATTTATCGTTACCAAAATGTGTAATTTATTGAGAATTAAAAACGCAATGTTAAGAATGAGAAAGGTTTAAAAACAAGACAAAGAAATTCTTCGTGCACAATTCTACCGTTTTGTGTGTTTTTTTTTTTTTTAATTGCAAGTTCTGATATTGACCTGCAAAATTTTGGGAATGAACATCAGTTATTTGTTACTCAACTAGAATAAAGAAACGATACTTGAGATAGTTTGGCTGAGGTAACAAAGTCCATGAAGTCTTTCTATATCAATTGAGTCATAAGAAAGAGGGATATTGATCAAAAATGTATCCAGATAGTTGTTTTATGGGGTGTTATTAGAGAGGTGCGTTACTGTGCTTCTATTACATTTTTTTTATCTGAAAAAATATAAGATTTTCTCTTATGTTACTGTTGGAGAGAGAGAGAGAGAATGATTTTGTTCCATCACAAAAGATGCTTCCATTTTTGTTAACGCAGCCTCCAACTTATCTTTGCTTGAGTCTCTCCTCTCGTGACGCCAGACAAGTGGGCCATTGAGAGAAGCTATCGAAGGCCAGATTTCCCATGATACCGAATATGGATACGAACATTATCCGGCAATATCGGTTCTGTCGAGTAACGAGGGATCACTTTATGAGAAGCGAGGACGAAACCAGATGGAAATGCGGTGGAACAGCATAATGTCCCATTTTGACAATGTCGTCAAAGAAAACGGGGTGTGGGTTTTGAAGCAGGAGACCATTTTAGATGAATATTTACCAGACTTATATTTATTACCATTATTCAGAAAGAACACATATTTAGTTGGAGCAATCCTGACGTGACGTTGACTTGTTAATGAAATTTCAGATACGTAGAATGTTATTATTGGCCCAAGTGGCATATAATGCACGCGATGAAAGCTAAAAGTAGTCAAAGTATGACGCGCCAGGTTTAATGGCAAAGAATTCGGAATTCCAGCGAATATTGAATATACGAACGTCTAAATTCTAATGGCATAAGTGTAATACAATAGGAGTCAATTTCTGATTAACTTGAATTATAAACAAGTTTTCCAACGCGAGATCTCGTGTAATAATGTTGCTTATAAGCGTTAATATATGTGTCATGTAAGTTAAATATTTAGGTAAAATTGCAAATGCGTATTGACTGTCGTGAATACCTAACATCGTGTAAAGATATAACAAAGATGAATGATAAAATTGCTAAATGATAGAATTGTTATACATAAAAAAGGGATCATCCTGTGTTGTTAATATTGGTGAATAGATGAAATGAAAGTATGATGAATCCATGAATAGATAACTCCATTTCAAGGACTCTAAGAAACCACAAACCTCCACCAGGGGTGAGCAATTCACAGCCTATATGATCTCCAGTCACCGCCAAAAATTACTGTCGTATCTCTTCCAAAATCCAATCCCTTAATGCTAGTCTCATGGCACACCTTTGGCACATCGTGAAATTCCATGCTTCTCTTCTCTCTCTCTCTCTCTCTCTCTCTCTCTCTCATTTCATTTCATTATAAAGCTAAATTCGAGCTTCCTGCCATTTAATCATAAACGTATTATCAGATGATTTGTGACAAGAAACAAAAGTAATTAGGCTAATGAACCTTTCGCTTCTGCTAATCAACCGAATTTCATAATTATTTTCCGCTGTTTCCGACTCCAATGATCAAGAATACAGTTTAACTATGTCGCGGGTAATTTAGTTTCATTAAGGCAAAGATCGTTAGGACTTCAAACAATGGAGTTTTTAATCCGATTTGTATCCTGTAGTGAGTATTTGCCAGATTTGGATAATAATAAGTAAAAATGAACGACTAATACGATTTAGGTATCATAATGATTTCACTTATAAGAATACGGTTCAGAAACCTATATGCCATATTTAATTAGGCAAGAAAATGTTTACATCATTAAATAGAATTCACTTGATAACAGCAAGTGTATTTACATGTGACCTTTAACACAAGTAATTTGGTAGATGAATATTTTATTGGTGCGCAGCAGTTGTGATAATGAATATACAGTTAACTGTGATTGATTCATGAAATTAAGACTCAAGCCAAGCACTGGGGCTCTTCCGGCCATCCAGCGGTTAAGACAATTAAAGAGCGAGGGATAGTAGTTGGACAGCAAAATACAGAGATAAGAACAAAAAAAAGCAAAATAAAAAAATAATAAAAAAAAGATAAAAAAAAATAAAAAGGAACGAAGTACAAGAATCAAAAGGTAAAACGGGCAGAAATCCCCTGAGATGCACAACGAAGTGACAAAGGTGCTAGACAGCAGAACTGCAAGAGGGGAACAGGAACCGAGGTAAACTAAAAGACAGATAAGTTCCAAAGGTAGATGCAAGCACCTTTTATAAACGTGAGGTGCAATGACGGCACTAAATGCCTACGGGGATTTAGTAGAATTTAGCTAAGTTAAATAATCAACAACTCATCCTTTTTATTACCATTATATACCTTTAAAATTTGGTAATTACAACTGTTCAACTTAATGTAGGTGTCCTCGGTAAATCGCTTCCAATAGTGATGGATGGATATTGAAGCGAAAATAAATGGGAGAAACTCTTGAAGTGAGCGCCATGAAACATGGAATGTGTAATGGCTGTTTAGCATTTAAATATATACGGGAGGTCGAGTGCGCTTGTCAATAATTGCATCGGAAACTCCCTGACCGGTGTTTCTGGCCACACGGTCTCTATCGACTTTCTCACCTGGCTCCTCCGTTACGTTAATAGTTTCTCGGTTTTTTCCCTCTTCTTCTTTACAAGTAGAGGTATGAAACTGCACTGCATAGCCTCCCTCTTATATTCGGATCGAAGTCCCTTGATTTGAAACATTACAAGCTGCACATTCGAATTTTAGAGGGTATGAGTCTGTACTGCAGTTAGTTCTTAATAAAAAGAGCAGCAACAACATTGTTGAATAATAAATACCTTGGAAAGTACCCTCTCTGGGAGGGAAACCTGTTAGGGGCACAAGGTCCTCCCCTTTGTATTTGCCTTGACTTGTGTTGTTTATATGTTTTTATGTTTACGTTTAGTTTAACGCTGTCACTCCTCTAGGTTGGTCCTTAACCTCTTGTTCTGTAACTGTTCACTGCTGCTTTCAATTTTTGTCAATTTTTTTTTATTTTATGTTCGTTTATATTTCATTTTAATGTATGTCCTTTTAAAAAATGTAATTCCTTTCATTTTAATGTGTATATTTCGTACACTTTGTAAGAATAATTTTTAGCTTTTGCATTTTTGAACTTTTAGTTTTTAGCTTTGTTTTTACAATTTTACTAGGAATTTTATTTTTCATTTTAACAGCCCTTATGATGTAATTAATTGGATAATTACGAAACGTCGCATGTTTATTACTGAAACATGACGTTTCAGATTGAATAAAGTTTTCAACGGGTATTTGATAGGCTGTATCTCCGTCAACTGAATTTCGAGAATTTTTTATTATATTCAACTTTCTTTATGAATAATATTGAGAGAGAGTGAGAGAGAAAGAGAGAGATATCTGAAATACTGAAAAAATAAAATTACCTCTGAAACGCTTATAGTGTGAATCTTATTAGTGAATAAACGATACGATTCTGTTACTTCGAAGTATCCGTTTTCGTTACAGGTAATAATGTTATTTGAACAGTTGCTTATTGAAATATCACAAAATGTTTTTTTTTTTTTTTAGCTCTACAGAGATGTATTTGTACTATTTACAAATTTAGTCATTTTCAGTCTGCCTATCTCTGTTTCTCTCCTCTTTCTCTATCCAAAATTACTTTTTATCTTTAATCTTATCTGCTAAAAGTCTTTTTCATTTTTATTCTCCACCAATGAATAAATAGTTTTAGGTATACGTCATTGTATCGAAACTGAATCACTCGCATTACCGGAGAGAAATTGATTTCACAACTGGGTCGTATGTACCAGTTAGCTCAGCATGAAGTTATATTGAATCTAGATTTGCACATCAGTGTCTATGGAGAGAAATCGCTAGCATAAACTTTCGCATACATTTAATTTGGCAGCAGCGAACACGGACTACCCCTGACTAAGCGTTTCACGCCAATCCATCGCTGAGGAAATGTCGTTACTTACAATAACGACATGGAAAATCAATTTTTATTGAATATCTATGTTCATGCTGTATATGGAAAATATTCCTTTATATTACATAGCGTTAAGTGGAAATTTGCAGGTTGTGTACAAATGAATGTTTTATTTATATTTAATTGTAATAAGCGTTGTTACCAAGGAATATTGTCTTGTGAATGGTTTGTATAATTGGTTAACAATGCGATGTAAGTTGTTTGATAGTTTCGTTCGGTTCGTGTTGGTTTGGTGGCTTCGTTCGTTTTGTTGTTAAATTTGTCGTGAGCGAACGAGGCCGAAGTCGTGTGTTTGGGTGAGAGAGCGAACATATTATTTCGACACAGAAGTGAGCAAAGGTATGAAGTCAGTCCGTTTTCTCAACACCATTGGTACTGGTAAGTGGGTTGGTAACAGGAGAACTTAATCAGAGTGAAAAGGATTTCACTTCGATTAACGATGTCGTTCCTTCCCAGCATTTATTGAAGTGGATGGATTAATCAACCGAAGTTTGGATGAGTATTATATGATATATTTATTTAAGCCTTGACTGGGATAAATCGCTAGGGATATGCATATCTGTGCGCGGGATTCCGTGACTGGGTAAAATTGAATATATATTAGTGGTATCGTGGTTTACCCGTGCCTATTGTAATCCGAACTCGGCAACAACTTCATGTTAAACTAGTAAGTAATAATTCGGGGGCAAAACACAATAGAATATAGTATATATGTCCTTTCATGTCTGTAACACAACGCAAAGAATTCTTTATGTAGAGAAAGGGTCTTGAGTTCTCTTAAACGAATCTGGTAATTAGTAATTTCTGTAATTGACTGAAGTCATTATATGTTGTTGCTTGTTTGACCCTAATGAGTAACAATATTTGGTGCCGTGACCAGGATATGTCGGTAGTATATTTGGTGCCGTGACCAGGATATGTCGGTAGTATATTTGGTGTTGTGAGCTAAGTTGGTAAAAGTTTGTAGTACTTGTCTGCGGTATATATGATGTCGTAAGCCAGTTTTGTGAATCTTTAGTATACGTCCGCAGAAATATGTTGCCGTGTTAACCAGGTTTATGTGAAATTTGTGAGATTTTCGATAATTTCTTAGTTTTGAACGCCGATCATATAATAATTCTTTGGTTTAGTCACGTGTTGTACGATTAGTACCGTTGGTTATTCTGTAGGACATTTATGCAGTGTTTTCTTGCTATTAAATATGTTGTGTTGATGTTTTGCTGGATAATGCCTGCCCTCCATAACCTTGTTGTCTCATTTAGTTTTTGCGCGTTTCTTTAAATTAGTATGCGGTATCCTGCCTACATAACCAGACGTGGTTAACCCGTTTCCTTTTCTCATTTTGAGGTGCCGCAAGGAACATTAAATTTACTTTTTTCGCGTCATTTGTAGGTAAGAGGGTATTCAGGTTTGATTAAAACAGTTTTGAATATGAAGTTTTAACTAAATTAGTAAGGCCTTGTCCTGCTTGCCTTAAGCCTTAAATTTGGTTTTGTTATTTTCCCTTACTTTGAATTAATGTAAATTTTCTCTTGTTAGAATATTATATTTCTCTTAACAATTTAATAATGAATCGTAAAGTAGCTATTGTGGGACATTCTCATGTCACCCATATGGAGAATTGTTTTAATAGTGGTAGATCGGCATTATTGGAACCCTTAGAATATAAGACATTTGGTAGACCAGGGGCTGTTACAACCAACCTTATGACACCTGGCATGATAACCGAACTTACTACCTATGGGCCTAGTATCACTATCTTGTTCATAGGTAGCAATGACTTAGATGTACCAGGAGATAACCCTAACCTGGTGAATAGTGTTCACTAGTAGAAAGTCTACGTACAGTCAATAATTCAGAGGTTTTTGTTATGTTAATAGAAATACGTAAAACACCATCTAGAACCTCTGCCGAAAACTATCAAAAAAGAAAAAACTATTTAAACAAAAAATTAAAGCGAGATACAAGAGTTAGGGTGATCCCTACTTTATTATCAGAATGTGATTTAGCAAGAGATGGGATTCATTTTCATCATAAAAGTTACAGGGCATTGGCTCAACGTATTTGCGTTGAGTCAAACAAATATGTGAAAAGTAAAGGGTGGTAGAAGGTGAGTAGGATCGTGGGTTACCCCTTCCATTCCCCTTCAGATTTAGGGCTGGGTTAAGTATGGGACAGGGCCTGCACATTCCACTACGCACGTATAATAAAATTCTCCTTTCATTGATTGTTTAATTTGGGAGAAAATTATTGGGGGTGATGAATCACTTTTGTGAAAATTTGCTAATTTAACTTTTGAACCCAGTTATTATAGTTGGATGCATATTTATTAATTATTGAAAATTTGAATATTATATTGTATTTGTATTTTCTGAGTTTGGTCTTGTCACGATGGAGGTCGTTGACGCGTAGACGTGGCGGTTATAAATCCGTTATCACACGTTTATTGGGAAAATGACCGAAGTGATCGATTCAACTGATATTGATGCTATAACTTCCCTTAGGGATTCTCTTTTAGATAATTTGAACAAAGTTCTTGTTTTGGATGAACAAATTTTGGATTCAGTTAAAGAAGAAGAAATGTCTGATGAAATGATAAATCAAGCTGAATATGCAAGAGACGTCCGTACACACATCGGCAGACTCAATAGCTCTATTACTAACAGTTTGAAGTTACTAAATCCGCTAACACAACCACCGCCACTACCTACAGCCAGTGTTAGATTGCCCAAACTGGATCTTCCACATTACTCTGGAGATATATTAGAATGGAATTCCTTCTGGGAACTATACCATGTGTCAGTACATCAGCGGAAAGACTTGGAACCAATTCAGAAGTTTTCATATTTACGAAGTTTGCTCACAGGAGAAGCTTCGAAATTAATCTCTGGATTTAAATTTGAGGCTGCCAATTATCCACAAGCTGTAGCTCTTCTCCTATCTACTTATGGAAAGAGAGATGAGATTAAGCATGTTCTGGTGAGAAGATTGCTAGAAATGGAGTCTCCTGCTGCCAATTCTGAATCGTTGCAAACTTTCAGAGCTAATTTTGAATGCTCAATAATATCGCTTGAAAGTGAAAAGCTGGAATTAAATGAGCTTTATACTATTTTGCTCTATACCAAATTGCCTCAAAGCGTCAGTGAGACGGTGAAGCGTAGGTGGAGACGATTGGTTGGTATTAGACACCTTTAAAAAATACCTAGAAGAGGAAATTTGCAATCTAAGAACCTTTGTTTCAACTGATGTGAATAAAACTGAAAACCTGTCGTCAATATCAACATTCACAGTAAATCAATCCCAAGCTGTTAGACAAAAAACCAAGGGAAATGTAAAAAAGTCCAGTTATCAGCAATCCAAAAGATGTGCTCTTTGTGATAAAGAACATTGGTGGACACAGTGCAAAACTACGCAACCAGAGATGAAAAGTTGAATCGCATTAGAGCTTTACAGTTATGTTTTGTGTGTGCTTCTAAGAAGCATTTAGTGTGGACTGTGACAAACCAAGTTGCATTAATGGTTGTAAGATGAGACATCATCGCATCTTGTGTGATAAGGACCAAACCGGAAAGCAAAGCAAGAATAAACAAAGTGGTGTACAAGTGGGAACGCTATCAGTAAATGAGCCAGGACCAAACCAATAAGTCAGGTAAAGCAAATCATATTGCCAAAACGGCCAAACCAATTCCCCTGAAAGGGAAGAAAGGTCGCATGGTACGACTTAGAGGGCTGTTGGATACTTGTGCCGAGAGAACGTTCATTAAAAGATCAGCTCTAGAGAGACTGCAATATAGGTCAAAGGAGTTGAAAAGATAGCCTTGAGAGGTTATCTAACTAGTAAACCTGTTCATGAATACGAGATGATAAGCGTAGCCATACCGCATAAAGATAAGTTTGATAACTAATGGACTGCATAGTGGTGGATGAGCTGCCAGAATATGCGAAGAAATTTGACGTTAAGAGAAGTTTGAAGTCTATGTAAAACTAAGATCAACTTGGCTGATAAAGATTTTGATTTGCCTGTTGATAATCAATCAACTATTGAATTGTTAATAGGGGTTGATAATGTTTACAATATTTTGCATCCAGGGTTCAAAAGGGTTAGAAACTTAATATTGCTGCCGACCATATTCGGTTATGTGGTGACAGGCACATGCAGTGCTTTCCCCCCATAGGGAGACTCATGTGACAATTTTGAAGCTAGCTGTACAAACTGAAGAAATTGAAGCTACTCATAATGAAAATCCCAAGGACTGATCTGGACGCATTGTGGAGTTTGGACAGATTGGGAATAGATTGCAGTGAGTTGCGAGAACAAGACAGAGGGTCTTAAAGGACTTTGAGAGCACTATAACATATTCTGAAATTGATAAACAGTATGTTGTGGCGTTGCCGTGGAGAACCAATAGATTCAGATTGAAGACAAAATTTTGGTTTAGCCATGAGCAGGACTTCGACAGCAGACCATCAAGTTTCAGAAGGATGTGGATTACTTGGATCATTATCAGAAAATCTTGCAAGAGCAAGAAGATAGAGGATTCATTGAGAAGGTGATCTATAATAAATCTGATGTGGATTGTCATTACTTGGCACATCATGGAGTGCTTAAAGACAGTGCCACTACTCCAATAAGAATAGTGTTTGATTGCTCATCAAAACAAGGTAAAAATGGATAAGTCTGAATGATTGTCTATGGACTGGTTTTGGACCACACGTAACGGCTGATCTACTCAGAGTCCTGCTGCAATTTAGAACTAACACCTTTGCTTGTATTGGTGATATTGAGAAGGCATTTTTAATGGTACAGTTGCGTGAAGAAGATCGCAATTATACGCGTTTTTGTGGTTGGAAAATCCAACAGATCCCAATAGTAAATTAATAGTATACAGATTTAGAGTAGTATTATTTGGAGCTACATGTTCACCTTTTCTTCTAAATGCAACCATCAAGCATCACTTGTCCACTGTGGTCTCGTGGTTACCCCGGTCCAATACAGTGAATGTAGTGGAAAGATTGAAGAGGGGTTTGTATGTAGATAATTTACAATTTACAGCTAATAGTGAATCGAGTTGATGGATTTATTCTTTTAATGCCAACAAAATTTTTTGCTCGGCTCACTTATATTTGAAGGAGTGGGTTAGCAATAGCGAGTCTATACAAACTATGCTGCTGCTTATCAAATTGAAGCCAAACAAAAACAAATTCATAAAGTATTGGGATTGAATTGGGATATAATTAAAGACGTCTTAACTATAAATCCAACTCTTATTAATAGATCGAGTCAAACAAAGCGAGAGATTCTCAGTACCGTTGCCCAAATATACGATCCATTGGGATTGCTTCTCCCTGTTACTATGAAAGCAAGGATATTTTTGCAGAAATTGTGGAAGCAACATCTGGATTGGGACGAACAACTCGCCAACCCGCTACAAGAGGAATGGAGTGAATTACGCAAGGACTTAGAGAAGTGTATTGAAATATCTTTTCCTAGGAGTGCTAGCCTGGGAACTGGTGATACCTTGCACATATTCTGCGATGCTAGCGAAACTTCATATGGTTGTGTGGCCTATAGAGCAAATGGTGAAAGCTCTAATATAATTATGGCAAAGGGTAGAGTGGCGCCCATCAAGGAATTGACTATTCCGAAATTGGAACTAATGGCATTGTTTGCTAGGAGCAAGAATGGCCAAATTTATTATTGATCCTTTGATGAGAAGGAGTTTAAACAATTATATGTCTGGTCAGACAGTAAAGTCGCCCTTAGCTGGATTGTGTCCAGTAATGTTCTGCCTGTGTTTGTGAGAAACAGAGTAATTGAGATTAACTCTTTGATTCCGGGGTCAGTCCTGTCTTACGTACCCTCTTCTGAAAATCCCAGTGATTGGTTGACACGGGGAAAGAGGACTAAGGTGTTAGCAAAAAACTCCTTTTGGTGGGAGGGACCCCCTTGGTTAAAAAATCACACACTGCCAATTGATAGGTCATGGGTGGGGTGTACACACATGCAGGGTGAACAGGACATTGTGGTCAATGTTGTAGGGGACATAGATGGCAACACGCCTGCTGGATTGGGGGAAAGATTCAGCAAAGCTGACAAGGTCTTAAGACCATAGCTTGGATAATGCGATTATAAAGAATTGCAAACTATCAACCAATGACAGAAAAAACTGGTGGTTTGACTCTGGAAGAGTTGCAGGAAGGAAAGGTCAAAACAATTGTTCTCGTGCAGAGAGAGTACTTTCCAGAAGAATATAAAGCCCTGAAGAGGGAGGAAACAAACCCAAAATTTGACATTAATTCGTCAGTTGAATTTGTTTTTGGATAATAATGTAATGAGATGTAGAGGCAGGTTGGAACACGCGACACTGCCTGAAGGAAGTCAAAGTTTTCCTTACTTTACTGCCAAGGGTTGTGTTCTAACGTAAGTTGATAATAAGAACGACCATCATGTGATGCAAGCACATGGGGGTGAACGCTACTGTAGCTAGTGTTAAGACAGGAGGTTCTGCTCCACAGCTGCGACAACTAGCCAAGAGCGTGTTACATCATTGTGTGATCTGTAAGAAAGTTCAAGGAAAACCATATAGAACTAATATAGTACCCCCATTGCCGGAATTCCGGGTACAACGGAAACAACCTTTCAGCGTTACGGGGGTGGATTACACCGGTGCTTTATGGATAAAAGAAGGGAAGCAAAAATCCGGAGAAGGTTTATATCATACTATTCACATGCCCGATCACTAGGGGTATACATCTGGAAGTAGTCAGAAATCAGTCCGCTGACTCAGTTCCTCATGGCCTTCCGGAAGTTTAGCAGCCGTAAAGGCTTTCCTTCACTAATGTTGAGTGACAACGCCACTACTTTCGTAGCAGCATCTGAATATCTGAAAACGATGGCAGATAGCCCCCTTTTCAAAACCATCTGGAGAACATCGAGTGTAAGTGGAAATTTATACCAGAGCAAGAGCACCTTGGTTTGGTGCAATCTGGGAGAGATTGATCGGATTATTGAAGAACTGTATGAAGAAGGTAGTCGGTCGAGCTCTTCTCAGTTATGATGAATTATCCTGCATTTTGGTGGAATTGGAATCTATCATAAATGACAGGCCACTAAGCTACACATCGGGGGACCTTGATCAGAAGGAGATTTTAACACCTAATCATCTGATCTTGGGTAGAAAATTAAGATCCTTTCCCAAGGAAACAATTAATTGGGAGGAGGTATCTGAAGATCCATTGTATACGTAAAACAGAAAAATGTAAAAAGAAAAGAGATTCCTTTACATATCCAAACATTTGTGTGATCAATTATGGAAAAGATGGGAACATGAATATTTGATTTCTTTAAGAGAGACTCATCGATTGGAGTCCAACATAATTCTTTGGCCCAAAATAGGAGATGTCGTCCTCGTACATGATGAAGGGCCAAGAAACAAATGGAAGTTGGGTCCAGGTGCTTCGGTGGGCATGTGGGGTCTGACAATGTAGTTAGAGTAGCTACCCTCAAAACCAACCTCCCTATGGTCAGATCATGCGTCCCATTGTGAAATTGTACCCGTTAGAGTTGTGGCAAGAAGTTGAGACTCCTGATCCTGCCAAAATTCCTGAAGTGAGTACCCGACCATCCAGGGAAGGGCTTGCTCGGGTGGCTGCAGAAACTAGAAAAGATTTGATTCAAAAGGGACTGTTGTAAATATTAGTATATTAGACTTTGGTGGCGGGGAATATGTCGTTACTTACAATAACGACATGGAAAATCAATTTTTATTGAATATCTATGTTCATGCTGTATATGGAAAATATTCCTTTATATTACATAGCGTTAAGTGGAAATGTGCAAATATTTAATTGTAATAAGCGTTGTTACCAAGGAATATTGTCTTGTGAATGGTTTGTATAATTGGTTAACAATGCGATGTAGTTTTTGTTGTTTGATAGTTTCGTTCGGTTCGTGTTGGTTTGGTGGCTTCGTTCGTTTTGTTGTTAAATTTGTCGTGAGCGAACGAGGCCGAAGTCGTGTGTTTTTGGGTGAGAGAGCGAACATATTATTTTCGACACAGAAGTGAGCAAAGGGTATGAAGTCAGTCGTTTCTCAAACATTGGTACTGGTAGAGTGGGTTGGTAACAGGAGAACTTAATCAGAGTGAAAAGGATTTCACTTCGATTAACGATGTCGTTCCTTCCCAGCATTTATTGAAGTGGATGGATTAATCAACCGAAGTTTGGATGAGTATTATATGATATATTATTTAATTTGCCTTGACTGGGATAAATCGCTAGGGATATGCATATCTGTGCGCGGGATTCCGTGACTGGGTTAAAATTGAATATATATTAGTGGTATCGTGGTTTACCCGTGCCTATTGTAATCCGAACTCGGCAACAACTTCATGTTAAACTAGTAAGTAATAATTCGGGGGCAAAACACAATAGAATATAGTATATATGTCCTTTCATGTCTGTAACACAACGCAAAGAATTCTTTATGTAGAGAAAGGGTCTTGAGTTCTCTTAAACGAATCTGGTAATTAGTAATTTCTGTAATTGACTGAAGTCATTATATGTTGTTGCTTGTTTGACCCTAATGAGTAACAATAGGAAATGTGCAGTGGTGTTTGACAGACGAAGTTTGTTTCATGCTTGGTGCAGAGGAACAGATGGTTTACATATTCTTTTATACAAGGGAAAATATCGCTTGTCATTTTCTGTTTATTTGTCAACTTTGATTTTCAGTTGCATTTTAAAAGCACATTTATTTCGGCTGCAAGCAAAAGAAAGTATTCATTCAAAATTTACAGTGAAATGGTTTGCAACTTGTATCTTTATATTTATATTCATGAATTCGTGTTTAAAGTTAAGGTTATTCATTCTTAGATATAATTTGAGAGGTTTGACGTACCACAGCAAGATTCGACTTTCAATCAGAAAATCGAACTTTCACAAATGATTACTCTCGTTCTTAGAATTTAGCGATCTCTTTCTCCCGATATGTATATCACAGTCACTGCTTGACCCTTCGATTTCCGCACACATTTATTTGGGGAGACGATTTATCATCTCGATTATTTCCACAATGCGAGTAGATTATATTATGTATATATATATATATATATATATATATATATATATATGTATATACTATATATGTATATATATATATGTATATATATATGTATATATATATGGTATATATATATATGTAATATATAGTATATGTATATATATATATGATATAGTATATATATGTATATATATATATGTATATATATATATGTATATATATGGTTATATGTATATGGTATATATTATATGTATATATATAATATGTATATATATATATATATGTATATATATATATATATATATATGTATATATATATGTATATATAGTATATATATATATATATAGTATATATATATATGTATATATTATATATATGTATATATATATGTATATATATATATATGTATATATATATATATAGTATGTATCTATATATATATGTATATGATATGTATATATGTATATGTGTATGTATAATGTATATGTATATATTATATATGTATATATTATATATATATCTATATTTTTTTTTTTTTTTTAAGACAGAGATAGAGAGAGAAAGAGAGGAGAGGGTAGCACTGAACTTCTCGATTCCCTCAACAACTTTTATTTTACTTTTGGTTTTGGATTGAGGAATCATTTTACTATCTCTTTTCCTCATTCTTTATTTGAGACAGGGATGTGAGGATGTAACTCCTCGATTCCTCTCCTTTTTTTTTTTTTTTTTTTTTTTTTTTTTTTTTTTTTTTTTTTTTTTTTTTTGTCAAGGAGGTTAAGAAGCTTTTAAACAAGTTAACCAAAAAAATACATTATGATATTTGTGAACAATATCTACCTGTTTGCTAGTAATCCAAAGGCATTCTTCACTGTACGTCTTGCCCTGCTCAGTCGATAATTAAAGATACGCTCATGTGCTGTCAGATTTCGTGCAGGGTAAGGTTTCATCATATAATGCCTCAGAGCGAAAGCGTCATCTCCAAGGAAGAAATAGGGGACTGCAGGTTTCTTTTCAGTTTCGTTTGGCAATCTTTCAGGGCCAGGCAGATTGGTTTTTTTCCAGTCAAGTATTTGACAGAGCTGTGTCTTGGCAAAGACACCACCATCAGACTCGGAACATATGGCACCTACATCGACGTGCAAGAACTTGTAGTTAGTGTCAACAACTCTTAATAGAATGACAGAGTAGAATTTCTTGTAGTTGTAGCAATGAGTTCCTCCTTTCGTTGGGCTCTGGATTCTGACGTGTTTTCCGTCTACTGCTCCCAAGGAGTGTGGGAAATTCCAGTGTTCTTAATTTCTCATATTCGTGAATATATATTCATAATTTTGTGCATGTAGGTCTATGAAATCTATAGGGATTGCTGCAGTTCCACAGTGCTTACTGACTAGCCGCCGCCAGTCAAACCCAACATGACATAGGTCTAGGCTTCGTCTCTCTTAGCCCAATCTGATCACGAAAACCCCGCAATTCGTCAAACATCACGCCTTGTAAGATTAGTTATGAAGGTATAAAGATATTCAACTTTCCACACTGAATCATGGGTCTGTCTAATATAGTCCTCGTTATTGCATGGCGTCCGGTTCCTCGTGCTCTATTGGCTTTAACTTTGTCTTTTGCATTGTCAACAAACTATAGGCGTAATTCGTAAAAAAAAATAAAACTATAGTGTAAGTCACTCTATTTTAAGTTACTAGTACTAAAGACTAATGCATGAAAACTACCCATATTAAATTCAAGTCAGGAGCGAAATCTCCAATGAGCTGTGTTCAACTTTTTGGTTGTCTTTCTGAACCACCTGTCATTCATCAGGGCTGCCAAGTTAATACTTCTAATGAGGGCTACAAACAGCTCAAAGTCAGTTAAAGCCACTAACTTTCTACATTAATCACGGCTACCAACTGCCCTAAATTAATTAGGGCTACCAAATGCTCCTAATCAATCAGTGTTACCAACTGCTCCATATCAATCAGTGTTATCAACTGCCCCTAATCAATCAGGACTACCAACTGTTCTAAATCAATAAGGGCTACCAACTGCCCCAAATCATCAGTGTTACCAACTGCCCCAAATCAATCAAGCTAATAACTGCTCCAAATCAATCAGGGCTACCAACTGCCCCAAATCGGTGTTACCAACTGCCCTAAATCAATCAAGGCTACCAACTGCTCTAAATCAATCAGGGCTACCAAGTGCCCAAATCAATCAGCGTTACCAACTGATCCAAAACAATTTAGGTTACCAGCTGTTGCACAAGACACTTTTTGATTCAATCCTGGTAACCCAAACCAATTTCCACATTTCCATTGGCTGCAAAGCAAATACACGCTTAGTCATGGCTAACACAAAATAGCTGTGTGATCAGAGCTGCTGCCATTTACTGTTTATATATATTTATATATATATATATATATATATATATATATATATATATATATATATATAATATATATATATATTAAGAATTAAATGGTCAGAGTTTGTGCATAAATGGTCCACAAGTGACATGTTTCTGCAGTTACATGTTTTTCTGTGATTCCAGAGGTGAATCCGTGTGTTTATTAATGTCTAGATACATGTGGATGCATGTTTGAGAATTTTGTCAACTGGTTACTTTGTTATTTTGGCATGTGTGCTTACAGGTGGCTGCATGTCTTGTCATGTCAGCTTACAGGTGGCTGCATAAATGTGCATGTCTTCTTACAGGTGACTGTATGTTTAGGCATGCCTGCTGAGGGGTAACTGCACTTTTGAACATGTTTGCTTACAGCTGACTGCATCTTTGGACACTTCGTCTGCTTACAGTCGAGTGCAAGTTTGGGCATGTATGGTTATAAGAACAACATTTTTTTTGTGTATGGGGGGTCTGTTACAGGTGATTGCATGTGTGAGAATATTTGCCTTAAAGGTTACTGCATGTTTGGACATGTCTGGTTACAAGGTGACGGTATTTGAGCATGTATGGTTGTAGGTGACTGCATGTTTGGTGCATGTTTGGGCACGTCTACTTTCATGAAACTGCATTTTTGGGCATATCTGCTTATGGGTGACTGCATGTTTGGGCATGTCTGGTTGCAAGTGACTGGGCATTTTTGTTTACAGGTCACTACATATTTGGACATGTTTACTTACAGGTGACTGCATGTTTGGACATGTCTGGTTACAGATGACTGTATGCTTTGGCATGTATGTTTAAGGGTGATGTGTATGCTTGGGCATGTTTGCTAACAGGTGACTAGCATGTCTGGGTATAGGTGACTGCATATTTGGGTACATCTGCTCACAAATTTGCATTTCGGGGCATGTTTGCTTATAGGTGACTGCATTTTTTAGCATGTCTGGATGTACATGACTGTATGTTTGGGCATATCTGCTTATTTGTGACTGCATTTTTGGGCATATCTGCTTATTTGTGACTGCATTTTTGGGCATGTCTGCTTATGGGTGACTGCATGTTTGGGCATGTCTGGATATAGGTGACTGCATGTTTGAGCATGTTGGGATATATGTGACTGCATGTTTAGGCACGTCTGCTTACAGGTGAGTGCATAAATCGGCATGTCTGCTTGCAAGTGTCTGCATTTTTGGCTAAGTCTGCTTACGGGTGACTGCATGTTTGGGCATGTCTATTGAAAGTGACTGCATGTTTAAACATGTAACATATCAACTCGACTTCTAATTCACTATCAGTATCACCTACTGACTAATCTTGATGCAGATTACAACATGGAAATACATTTTTTTTATTTTTCTTTTGACCTGACCATGATGAGTAGAACCATTTTTCTCTCGAGGCGAGAATTAGTTACTCCTCAAGCACACAAGCTCGGAATTAGTCCAAGTGGACAATTTTGAGGCCA
>NC_087211.1:63420788-63433427 GCF_015104395.2 Macrobrachium nipponense
TATAATAAATACACAACACAATCAATATCGGGGAAAGAAGTTATCGACAGAGAGAGAGAGAGAGAGAGGAGAGAGTATAGACAATTCCAGTTTGAAAATAGAGAAAAGACATTTTGCAATGTCTACACTTCAGTAAATACAGGCTGCTCAAGCGGAAATAGTCATACCACCGGATAGCTGACTTATTACGGTATAGTAATAGAGGTCGTTAAGAATCGATTTTAGGACCACAAGAGGGAAAGTCTCCCTCTCTCTCTCTCTCTCTCTCTCTCAATCTCTCTCTCTCTCTCTCTCTCTCTGAATTTGTTGCACTTGCTCAGATACAGCTGTACATCAGTCATTTTTAGGGTGTTTATGAAAGGTAGAGAACGAAGGTTTCCACGTAATATTCATCGGCATGAAAGTGCCAGTTCTTGATTAGGATAGTTTTGCACAGCCGTTAAGTGTAGACACTTTAAGGAAAATTTCAACTCATAAAAGGAAAGGGAAAGAACGAGCTATATTCCCAAATTTTATTATTCAATAAAGTGAGATTTTGAGAAATTATTCCCATCAGTTACTTTATTCAAGAATTTAAGTCATATTAAGAGCCAAAATCTTCTCTTTGTAGTATAGACTAAATTGTATCTGGTTTCGTAACTGGATCATTATTTCTCTCCTCTTGACAACATAGAAACTGTAAATGTCTGTTAAGAAAAACGAACCGTTGAGTTGGAAGCGTTGCTACCGGTCGTTGTTCAACTGCCATTTCCCAGTCTTTCGCCATCATAATATCTCACCCTTTCCCAAAAGTTAATCTCCTTTATGACCTATATGGTATTATGTTAATGACTCGAAGGGCCCTGAACGCTCCAAAACCTCCAGTGAAATAAATTAATTAGAGACCTACAAGTAAATTAATTGGAGTCATTAGAGAGGCCATTAGTAAGAGAAAAGTAAAGATACGTTCCTCTGGGAGTGATGGGTCCTTAAGGTTTGTACCTAAAGAACTGAAAGGCCAATATTTCTATATAGTTTTCTTTCTATTAATGATAAATCAATGAACTCCGGTAAACAAAGCGTTGATAGCTCTTTGATTGAATATAAGAAGAGACTGAGTTAAAATTTTAGTAAGAGGCCTAAAACACATGAATATATGATATATAATTCTTTTTTCGATCAGTTATTCTATGTTGTGCAGTTACTCGAGTTAAAGACGGAAAGATATGAAACGTATTTTCCCCCATTTTTATTTTTATTTTAAATTTCTTATGAAAGGTCCTTCAAGACTTACATATCCATAAACCCTAAGTACTGAAATGCATTTCTGCTTCGCAAATCTAAAAATTTAAGCCTCAATTTGTCTTGTCTTCCAGCGTTTTTTTATTTATTATTTCTACTTTAAGTTTATTATAAAATGTCTACTGAGAAATTTACATTCATAATATCCTTTAGCAATGGTACAAACATACGTGATGTTCCATATTGAACAAATGACGGTTTGAACCCAACCTAGTAAAGAAATTTGAGTAACAGAATTTGTACTGTTGTCACTTCAAATAATATCAATTGTTGAATAGGCAAATATTATATTTATTTTTCTTGTAGGGAAAGATGATAAGAGCACAATTTTCCTGCTATACAGAGGAATAGCTTTTTATCCTTTTCATTATCTTGTTTTAACCTGTCGACCGTCTTGCCATTACAGCGCTGCTAAAGGAGGTGGTATCGGCAGGGGGGTCGGGTCACCTCTCTCTCTCTCTCTCTCTCTCTTCTCTCTCTCTCTCTCTATCTCACTCACTCTCTCTCTCTCTCTCTCTCTCTCTCTCTCTCTCTCTCTCTCTCTCTCTCTCTCTTTCATCAATAAAAATTCAAAGAAGAATTTCATTTTCACTGCGATTAAACTAAATTCCCTCTTCACCGCAGCACACTCTTCCACCTATTGCATTTACACCAGCGATAACTACCACATCCAAATTATGCTATTTTAGATCTCAGCCAAATCCCCCAAAATGGGGTTTTGCATTTGGTCCGAAATCCCCCACCATCTGCCAAGTCCCGCTAAGACCAAGAAAGTCATTTGGTGTCCACACCCGCGCACGGAGGGAGTTTTAAGACGCTCAGGCGGGGTGGGGACTCAAGTGGTGGTGGGGAGGTGGGAGGAGTAGGGGGAGGGGAGAGGGGAGGGAGGAGGGGAGCAGAAGGAGAGGGAATAGATGCTTCAAATTTGTACTTTATAAATTGTTGTATATAAAATATAGCTATAATAATCTCGTCAATAGTGATTCCAAGATAGGTAAGGATCATGTCCAACTTTTCTTTATTAATTAAAAAGGAAAAGGTACCACAGCTGCTTTAACGTTACTTTTAACACTGTTTATATATTTCCTTGCATTCATATTCCACTTGTCTCATTCATGCCTTTCAGAGAGAGAGAAAGAGAGAGAGAGGACAATTCAAAGGCAGTCACAGACATTGTTCACGAGTTTATGAATCAACTGATTTGTTTTTGCTTTAGTCGTTTTTTTATTACCTCATCATAGGTGTTTCATTTACGTAATCATTACCACATTAATTTTTTCCTGTTTTTAATCAAGCTATATTTAATGCTCTAGGGTTTGCAAGCTATGGGAATAGTCCAAGTCTTTATCAACCTTTGTCTTAACTAAGGTTTAATAAACCTTTATAATAAAGTGTTATGATCTCAGATTGACGAAGTAAGGAGATGAAACTGTAAGAGGAGGAAGATATTTTAGGAGTTGAGAAAAGGGGATAGTAGTCATGGAGTCTAATGTGTGTGTATGCGTGTGGGTGTCTGTTTGAGAGAGAGAGAGAGAGAGAGAGAGAGAGAGAGAGAGAGGAAGGAGTAACCTTTCAGTAAAGTATCCCTTGTTCAGAGAAGAATAAACTTATAAATGTCTTTTAAGTTTAGTTTGGTTACTTCGACGTCCATGCTCTCCAAAGTGCCAGACCCGGTCCATTAATCTTGCGAGTTTATTTATCACCCAACTTCCGGAAGTTTACGCCCAAACAAAAATAAATGTTGTCATTGATGTTCTCTTGCGGTGCCTATTTGTAAAGAGCTCGCTCTCTCTCATCTCTCCTCTCTCTCTCTCTCTCTCTCTCCATTTATAATTTTGTTTTGTTAATGGTTCTCAGCCAAAGGACATTTTCAAATTAGATGTATATAGACATTAAAATCACCATTTGAATTTTCCTAATGGGAAAAAAATTAGATGAATGAAACTAAATAATAAAGAAATAAAAAATTGGATAATCGAAAATCGAATTTCTTTTGGAAAATTCCACATACGTCTCAGTTCTTCATTTTTCATTGAACTAACGAGTCTGGCTGTCATTCAGAATAGTTTTCACGTAATGAAGGTAATATTCCTATCACTTCAGTAGAGAGAGAGAGAGAGAGAGAGAGAGAGAGAGAGAGAGAGAGACTATTATTCATTGCGATCTTCACTCATAATAATTTGTTTGATCCCTTATGAATAAAAGAGAATTAGACTTGGTAATGACAGCAGAGGAGAATTTTAAAAATAATTTGTGGCCAATAAAAAATAGGTCTGAAGGATGAATCCAAAGTTATAACTATTTTTGAGATCTGTTCCCATGACCAATCCCCACTTCGCTAGTGAGAGAAGGTTCATTACAAAGGATGACATTATAGCCTAAAAAGAAAATCCATTTTCCTCTGCAAAATACAATGTGCATTTTAAGGTATATATTTAACCTAAGGTCGGTTTTCATACACTTTATTTTAGGCGGAAATAATATGGATACCGATAAACAGTGTTCCATATACTTTCATCACTGAAACTGGAGCTATAATTTTGTTATGAAAAATGACCCTCTTTCGCTATTTACTTTAAAAAACTTTTATGAATAAATGTACGAATCAATTAATTATGATAAAATGTTTTTTTTATACTGCATATCTATGCATTAAGTTTTTCTTATTGCGTTATTATTGAATATATTTTCAGAGTGAGTTTATAATGATGCAAGCTACTTAAAAAAAATTGCTGGCCCTTCATCAGTTTAAATGTGATCAAGTTATGTTTAATAAGAATCCAGAATGCTTGTTTACTTTATTTAGTATCCTCCGTGTCTAGTTTCTTCATGAACAACTCTGGAAGACGACAAAAATGAATATCAGAAAAAATACATTGATTTTATCTTCTGAAAATAATTCAAGATTTTAGAATAATAATGTTACTTATGTGTTTGAAGGAGAGTCACCAAAGTTAGTTCAAAATTGGTTGAAAAATAATTCGAAACTTGGAATGGGAAAGATGAAACATATATTGACTTCAGTATAGTATAAATTTTAACAAAGTAATGTTCACCCAGAATTCTAATAAAAAAATAATATAACGCAACAAAACAAGACGTGTTGCAATTGAAAACAAAACTTCCCAATCTTTTAGGGAGTAACCGTTATTTCATGCGGGTGGTCCTAGAAAAAACAGAAGACGGGACAAAGAGAACTGTCCAGTCCAGTCTTGACTCACATTTAAAAAGTCTCCGGATTATTGAAGAAGGGTTTCCTCGTCCCCTGAATCTTCAGGAGCGTCAGAGAGAGACGGTGAACGAATAATTATGACGAAGTCTGTCAAAATCAATCGGTAATCACAATGTTTATGAATTCTCATCTTGGAGAGAGAGAGAGAGAGAGAGAGAGAGAGAGAGAGAGAGAGAGAGAGACAGAACTGCTATGCTATTTGACTATATGCCAGGTGTCTTGTATGAAGACAATTAAACATAGTGCTGTGTTAGATATCTCACTCTGGAGATTCCATTTATAAGTAAATTATTGGACAATTCAGACGAAAATCTGATTTCTCATCTATTTCGACCGAAAGCAATATTGGTTATTATCATGGAAGAAATCTACAAAAATATCTTGTTCCCATGGGTCATTTTTTCATCTATTAATTTTTGTATTTACTATATTTGAAGAATTAAGGAATCCTCCTCCTCCTCTTCTAAGGGCAGTGGATATGAAAATAACAGCAGTTTCTGCGTCATTCAATTTGTGTCTTTTCTCTACTCGTTTTATCACCTTGTCATCAGCTGTAGCTGGTATATCAACTTTTCTAAGAGAGAGAGAGAGAGAGAGAGAGAATATCTGAAATTACAGATTTAGTATGTGACGTAACTTATGGAAGGCAGGGTATTACGATGTTAGACAGAGAGAGAGAGAGAGAGGTGTGCGTTTGTATCATGTGACGTGATGTATAACGTAAGGTGTGGCGGGGGCGGTATTGGGATCTTATATATATATCTATAGATATATATATATATATATATATATATATATATATATAGTATATATATATATATATATATAAGATTCCCAATCCCAATATATATACAAGATTCCAATATGATATATATATATAATATATATATATATATATATATATATATATATATATATATACTATATACATATATACATATATACATATATATATATATATATATATATATATATATCTATATATATATATATATATATATAAATATATATATATATATATATATATATATATATATATATATATATATATATATATATATATATATATATAACATATATATATATAATATATATATATATATATATATATATATATATATATATATATAAATATATATATATATATATATATATATATATATATATATATATATAGTATAAATATATATATATATAGTATATATATATATATATATATATATATATATATATATAACTATATATATATATATATATATATATATATATATAAATATATATATATATATATATATATATATATATATATATATATATATATATAATATATATATATATATATATATATATATATATATTATATATATATATATATATATATATATATATATATATATAATATATATATATATAATATATATATATATAAGATGTTGACGGCGATAACCAATATGGCCGTCACGCTGAACACGCCAGCAGAATGTAGTAACGAAGATTTTCTCCACCTGCATAAGTCGGTGACGCGTGGTTCATTCTCAGCCAGTTGCGTCAAACGATGAGCCACCGCGCGTTGTATGGAGAGGTAGTGATGGGATAATTGTAGACGCCCAAGTATAGTCCGCAAAATACGCCTTCTCACGTATTATCGTGTTGACCCCCCTGACGGTGTAGTTTGTAGATGTCCCCGTACAACCATCAGCTGCTACAAAGATTGGGGAATGGGCGGTGGCCCCATCTGGACATACGACGTGGAATCCGGCGTTGTCGTAACGGATCCAGGAACCATTATTCATCCTGTAATTGAATTTATTACTTTAAAAGGGATAAAGTTTCCCCAGACAACCTTCGCTTGTATGAGAGAGAGAGCCGTTTAGCACTATGCCTAACTCACATGAATCCGTTGATATAGGATAGAATTCAAAAGAAGAGTCAGCTGTACAAATTTTATTTTTCATGGCTTCTGAACAGTGTGAGTTTATCTAAGTCTTTAATGACTGTAAATGATTTTCCTATCAGAAGAAATCAGTACATGCCCCGTCAAATTGGATATTACTGGACTTGAGTTATTAGCCATGAAAGTAGGAAACGGTGCTATTTTGTATGATTGCCAATCATCGGAAGAATCAAAAGGTATGGTGATCATAATCCTATAATTTTCAACGCTGACTGATATTAGGCTATAATAGAACTCTACTTTATGGGCGTCTAATAAGGAATATAACCTAGTTTCTCCCTCCCCGTCCGTTTTCCAAATTTAAACGTCAGATCTTTAATAGCATGAGGTGTGGAGATAACACCCTTTGTGTCGCTAACGTAATAGCTTCTACATAATCTTTTGATTTCTCAATAAAATGTTGATATTTTCACACGGATATGATCTATTTTCGAACTATGTAAGCTAAAGTAGCCAGCAAATGTTGAACTTCCATGACCTGATCGATATTATTTGAATGTTCGTTTACTATACTCATTATTTGATTGATTGAAGATAACTGACTGCGAAGTTCGGACAAAGCTAATTCGGTTTTGTGTTGCAAAAACTCAATTCTTTTATTTTTGATTATTTATCTTAAGGCGATTGAAATTTCCTAAGCCTAGATTTGCAACAGATCCTAAGATGTTTAGTCCAGCCAGAATAAGCGGGTTGCGGCGTTCGAGATTATTGTGCCGCACAGACCACATCAGCAGGTCACGAGCAAGTTCCTCTGCCTCGGCGGTTTTATTTTGTATGTCATAAGAACAACATTTCCGCGACGCTTAGGGTTTGAGCTAGCGAAAATCTCTGAGTTAGCATGAAAATTACTTGTGCATTTCCTTAAGCGAAAGTAGCAAACCTCATCAGGTCATTCTTTAAGTTAAGGACGTCATCTTCAGGCAAAAAATATGACTTGCATATCCACTTCTATGACTATATTACTTGACACGATGAAAACATAGTCTGTTCTCTCGATAATCGAGCCATGATTAAATTCTATTTCTTTCGTCCTAGCGCTCTTTCCATACAACAAAGATGTCTGAATACACAATATCACTCCTAACAATAACAGATTCATTTTCGAAAACCCCTGCAATGAGTAAAATTAATATATGTAATAACTCGTGTAAAAGAATAGGTTTACATACAAATATGATTAATATATATATATATATATATATATATATATATATATATAATATATATATATATATATATATATATATATATATATATATTAAATTATTATACAAGTTTCATAAATACAACCCATTTTTTTTTCCCTCTCTCTCCATCTACCTTTCTTTAGATTCTGATATGTGCCAATGGAACTATTCTCACATCAGTGGGTTTGGATACATTTTTGAACCCCTAAATCTATTGGCCGCGTTAATATTTCTAAATGTTAAACGGGCCTTCAAACTTAGGTGTCAGTTTATAATTTAAACCTTTACGTACGTATACTTGTATGTATACCTGATCGCCCACGGGCATATGTTTCTAGTTGGCTTAGCTATTTTATCATGATTTTTTTTCATTATTATTTGTGCTTCTTCTAGATTCTTACGAAGTATATTATATCGACTTATGCTTGCATCCAAAACATCCTTTAGAGGATTTGATAAATTAGTTGTAGGCGTTAGTACATGGAAAGGTGTTCTAGCTGGGATACCGTACAGTGCCTCGTGCGGTGTCATTTTAATAGACACATGATACGAGTGATTAAGTGTGCTTAGTACCGCAGGTATGGGAATGTCCCAGTTGGGTCTGCCCCCCCTAAGGTGACCCTTAAAATGTTTTAAAACCTTACGATTTGCCCTTTTCCACTAGCCCATTAGACTCTGGGTGATAGATCACGGTATTGATTTTCTTTATACAAAGGAATTCGCACAAGGATTAAGGAAATGATTATTGAACTCCCCCGCCCGAGTCTGATATAATGGTGTGTGGAATTCCATGTTTACAAATGTAGCACTCGTAAAACTTTCTAGCGCACTCGACTGCGGTTTTTGTTTTAAAGCGCTATCAGTTCTGTATATCGAGTCAAAGCATCTATGATTACTAGGAGGTGCTTATTTCCTCTGTCTGACTTGTAAAATCCTGTTAATAAATCTAAATGTACTCTTTCAAAGGGTTTGATTTGGCACGGGGTAAAGCCCCTAGGCTGACAGGTGTCTTCGTGTGCCCTTTGTATTCTTGACAAGTGCGACAATTTGCTATGTGCTTTTTTTATATCTGTAAGCATCTTATGCCAATAAAATAAGGATTTGGCTTTCTATGACATTAAGGAATAACCCGGGTGTCCATGCAGTGGATTTTCATGCAACCATTTTAAGACAGTGGGATGTAGTGAGATAGGTACCACTAACTGGTTGTTATTCAACTGTGGTGTGTTGCGGGGTTTTCCTCTCGTCACGGATCTACACAGGATATTATCTTTGATGATATAATTCTGCTGCTTATACTTTATGTATTCCTTTTTCCTTCGGATTTCCGTTTAAACGCAATGATGATTTTTTCTATTTGCGGATCTTTTCTTTGTTCTGTCTGTAATAGTTCAGCACTCCCAGCCCAGATCTTCCTGTTCAGATATAGTTTTAACAATGGCGTGGAGGTTGAGATATCTATTAATTCAGCTAATGGCTCGGTACAAGATGAAGAGGGGTTGCGTGATAATGCGTCAGCAATGATATTTGCTTTCCCAGGTAAATACCCGATCCTCCGCGCCAAAGTCCTGGATGATCATGTGCCACCGAGTTCGCTTAGGGCTGTGACTAAAGCCTTTAAAGAAGGTCGGTTAGGGGCTTATGATCAGTGAGAACCTTGACGGGATAACCGTATATTATAAATTTTAATTTCAAATGCACGAGTGAATTAGCAATAGCGAGCCCTTCCTTGTCTATTACTGCATATTTACTTTCGGAAGGTCTCAGTTTACGTGAATAAAAAGCTATAGGGAAAAACTGTTTATCATATTGTTGAAGCAATACCCCACCTACTCCTAGGTCTGAGGCGTCTGTTGCTATGAAGAATTCCTTACCGAAGTCAGGAAATTTCAAGATAGGAGAACTACACCGTTCATTTTTCAATTTATCGAACGCCTGTTGATGAATTTCAGACCATATGAAATCTACGCCCTTTTTTATAAGATCGGTCAGGGGAGCGGCTATGATGGAGTAGTTCCTAATAAACCTCCTATAGTATCCGCTACACCCTAAAAAGTTGCTGTATTCCCTTGATGTTAGTAGGTATCGGAAAGTTACAGGATAGCCGATACCTTATCATGGACTACTTTAAGACCTTCACTAGAAACCGTGAAACCTAAATAGACTAGTTTCTGTTTTAAAAAAAAAAAAAATTCACACTTACTTATCTTTACCCTTAAATTATGCTGCCTTAGTCTTTGTAGCACTAACTCTAATTTACGTAGATGTTCTTCTAATGTGTTGAAAACGATTACTAGGTCGTCCATGTAGGCATGTAGGATATCTCCTAACAAGTCTCAAACACAATGTTTATCATACGAGTAAAAGTTATGGGAGCACAACGTAAACCAAAAGGCATACGCAAAAATTCATAATGTCCCCTGGCTGTGCTGAAGGCAGTGTATGGGATACTCTCTTGTTCCAACGGAATCTGATGAAATCCTTTTAGTAGGTGCAAGCTGGTGAAAATATTTGTTCTGACCTAGTAGAGATAGGATATCATCAGTACATGGTACTGGGAATCGGTCAGGGATTGTTTCTTCTCATTTAAACGACGAAAATCTACGCATATCCGCCAAGTTCGATCTTTTTTTCGGTACTACTATTAACGGAAAATTATAAGGGCTGTTTGATTTCCTAATGACTCCTTCTTTTAGCATTTTACCTACTTCCTCTGTTATCTCATTCTGAAATTTTCATAGGAAGTCGGTACGAAGGTACATAGATTACTTTCTGTTTGTCCTTGAGCCTTATTTGATGCTCGATGACATCCGTTTTTCCTAAGGTTCCATCCGTAGTGGAAAAAACATCATGATATTCAGTTAAAAAGATTCAAAAATTTCTGCTGAATTTCTTCTTCTTGAATGTCCTTATTGATTTTGTTCTTTATAGATTGCAAAAGGGATTCATCCGCAACTGATTGAGCGTGATTTATCTCACTACGGTAAGAATGGCGATGTTTATAAACTTCCGCATCAAGATATGTTGATTTTTGTGGATTACTAAAGTGGTATTCAAATGATTACAGACTTCGATGTGACATTGTTGTTGTGAGCCGACTGTATAAATGGCTTGTGTGACGGATAACCGTGTGTTTTCAGAGTTTCGGAAAGGATTAACGTTTCAGATCCTGGCAAGGTTTTCTTTACACGCACTAATATGTTCGAAGTTACGTTCGGCTCGAGAGTTTGCGTGCAAGCTGATATTACGGGCGAGCGAGAGTTCTGTTGGGTTGCATGTATTATTTCTTGTTCATGAGACAGGTGATTGGTTCTTCAATGTAAGTGACTACTCTGTCTGTCTCTTTATTATCTAAAACGATTTTAGGGTATTAGAAGACTTATAGAATTTCCCTTTGATATACACGCCGTTTTGTTTTTTCAGGTGCTAAGATAATTTGAGTGCCCATAGACGGGTATCCGATAATTACTGCGGATACATATTAATGTTTTGTACAACGATAAAGGTATCGGAAAACGTGCGCTTACCGACCTTGTACTGTACATGAGTTACTCCTACCACATTTAATTCATTATTTTCCTATGCCTAGAGTCTTATTCCGGACTTCTCTATAGGGAAATTTGAAAAGAGTAAATGATGAGTCCTTAAATCCATGATATTACGTGGACTACCAGAATCAAGAACAAAGTGAATGACTTATGGTACCAAATTTAACTGCATGTCAGGTTGGTCGCAACTCGTCTTGACTAATAATTGCATGAATTTGTTGCAAATCTACGGGAACCTGCACAGATTTTTTTGGTGATTCGGCCGTGTGTTTCATAGGAAAATCAATTGCCTCACAATGATCTGATAAATGATTAAACTGATTATTTGATACAAAAGATGTTGATATTGATGACCCAACATCGCCCTCTCCCCCCTTCCCCCCTTTGGAGCGAACTACGTGGTATTTGCTTTGTTTATCACACCTTGAAAATTCGCTTGACCCTTGCAAGCTCTGGCTAAAGACGGCCCAGGAACAGAAGTACCTGAAGCACGATTTGTGTTTGTTTCTGCTGTTGTGCAGCATTTCCGTTTGCTGTTTCTTTTTATAGTACTGAGGACCCTGCTTTTTATTTGGCACTGGCAACTGGTTGCGTGTTTGTAGGATTCTGCTGTTGATTCCTCGAGTAGCAAACGATTATATGATGAGTGGAACTATTATGTATTGAACAAAAACGCGTCCGACAGTCTGAAATCTGTGACCTGGTCGTTACAGTTATAACAAACCATCCCTGCAACTTGATTATTATTATGTACCACGTTTACTTGTTGTGGCTTGTTCTCATTTTTTGCAAAAACTTGAATGAGCGAAGGATCTAGGTCGGTACATTTAGACATGTGTTTTTTTATTTGTTTATACACATCTAATTCCGTACTGTTGGGCTGCAATTTTTTGTCAAAACACCGCACTAACGCTTCAGGCAACATTGCAGTAATACTCGTAAGGTAAATTAAACGGATAAAATCTTTCACGGCGATTTTGGCACTCGTAAACCCACCCGGAGTTACTTAAACTAACTTGATATTCATTTAGCCGGTAGGCAATTAGCGCCGCCCGCTCGACAACATTAAGCTGAGTCATGGAGGTTTGGTTAAGGATATTTCTCAATGCCAATACTACATCTAAAGCCTCTTCACCCCGATACACGGCACGTAATCTGATTTTGAACTCGTCCCATGTAGTCGCCTCTTGGAAAAGAAAAAAAGACACCCCTTAGATAAGCACTTGCGTCTCCTTTAGCAAAGTCTATGAGCTTTTGGCCTCCTGTAATTGTACTGCTGGGTCCAGAATAAATAACATAATTCTTTAAAATATTTCACTCTCTTTTCGTTTATCAGATTCGAACTTTTCAGGGAAGAAAATGTTATAGTTTAAGAGTTAACTACATTAGGGTATTAAGTCTTTCTTGGAATTCACTTCCGCAGGAATACACTAAGGT
>NC_087211.1:63433927-63441427 GCF_015104395.2 Macrobrachium nipponense
TCACTTCCTCTTCTCTTATCGTCTGTATAGACATTCAGCTCGTCTCTGCAAAGCTATCTCAAGATGTAACACTTTGAGAATACAAGTATTTTTGCTACCTCTGTGTTTTCCACGACATACCCTCCACTCAACTTAAGTAACATGAATCAAGAACTCAGAAAAATATCTTCCTGACTGTATCGAGAGAGAGAGAGAGAGAAAGAAAGAGAGAGAGAGAGAGAGAGGTGGGGAGCTGTGAACTTGTCTCCTAACACATCGCTATCCGCTTGGCGGATCAAAAGTACCCAAGTAGGCCTGCAAGTATCCAGGTTCTACAACATATATATATATATATATATATATATATATATATATATATATATATATATATATATATATATATATATCTATGTATGATATATATATATATATATATATATATATATATATATATATATATATATATATATATATAATATATATATATATATATATATATATATGCCCGGTCCCTATCAGCACTATTCACTAGACAATAAAGGATAGCAAAAGACACTTCTGGCAGGTATAAATTCCGAGATATTTTCTTTACACTGAATAAATGCTTCCTTATGACTGTATTAATACTTCGATGAGGCGTCAAAATACCAACCTTAAAATCTAAACGAATTATTGAGGAACTCCTTATTTAGTTTGCTAGTATATATATATATATATATATATATATATATATATATATATATATATATATATATATATATATATATATAATATATATTTTATATCTTACTGTCCGCTGTCCACCTCTTACAATGGTATAGGACTGCGGCAGTTTGTATGTCTTTTCTTACGACTGTTATACGTAATCATTGTGGTTCCTTTTCCCCTTCTCGTCTGAGTGATATCTAGTAGATTTTGGTTCTTCTTTAGAATAAGGGAGATGACTCAAACGGACTGAGTTAACTTAACAACTTTATTTCTTAGCTCCATCACTGGAGTATAGGAATGGTTTGGTCGGATGACCGCTCAGTTGGGAAATCTAAGTTGAACTGAAATATAGGAGGATCGCGTCGATAGCGTAACACTAGCTATATCAGCGTTTTACAATAATAACAAGAATAAAATGAACTCGTAGCCATACGGCTCGGAAGTCATGTGTTTCCGCTACAGGTGAATAGGACAACCGCTTCCCATGGAAGGTGTTGTGACCTGTTTACAAAACACACAAAATGATTATACGTACAAATGCAAACCAGGCTACTGCAAGCATTGCATGGTTTAGTTTCACGTCCTGTTATGGCGCTGCGGTTACACTCCTAATTCGCCAATGACCCCTTGGGTCATGGGTTTATTTTACAGATATGGAATTTATCTGTTTACAAGATGTAATATATTACATTAGCTCGGACAGCTACCATCCAAGCACTGAACATTAAAAGTTACGTTAAATATGTTTTCTAGGAGTGTGACCGTATATATATTTAGTCATATTCATAAATAAAGAAAAATGCATGGAAAATACAGATCCATGTTTGCTATATATGGCATAATGTTAGTAAATGATTATGAGGTACCACAAAAATAAAAGGTTAACATGTATACATGAATGGTTATAGTAATAGGTAACTCGTTTAAGAATAGTTGTTACCCCTTGGAGATACACAAATTATACATGATCATGGGTAACTGTTTAAGAATATTTGTTACTCTTGTTAAAGATATAGATATATTATAATTGATATGATTGTGCACAAGATATAGATTCCTGGTACGTACACGCACCAACATTTTAATATATAGGGCTTCAATATTTTATAAGGTGCCCGAAAGATACTTTTAACTGTTTATATATATAATGAAAATGCAAAGTCTCCGAGTTTCTTGTCCTACATATTGCCAGCATACAGACCGCTTTTCACACACAACTCAATTCCAGACAATTTTCCTCTGAGTCAAGTGAAATGGCCAATTTCAAATGGCTCTAAATGTAAATGCCTTCAGCGCGATAGGAGTGTTGTCTGGACGTGGCAAAACGTTCCTCTGAAGATCCACCTGTGTCCGCCTCAACCTACGCCAAGCAAAGATGTTAACGGCGATAAGAATCACCACCGTAACGCAAATCACGGCCAGCGACGTAGAAACGAAGATTCCCCCCTGCATAAGTCGGTGACGTGTGGTCCATCTCAGCTAGTTGCGTCAAACGATGAGCCACCTTCGCGTTGTATGGGAGAGGTAAGGATGGGATTACAGTACTGCTCCACGTGAAATTTGCGAAATCGGCCCGTTCCCTGATGATAGTGTTAACTCCTCGGACCGTGTAGTTCGTGGACGTCCCGATGCAACCGTCAGCTGCAACGAAGATCTGGGAGTGGGCCGTGGATCCGTCCGGGCATGATACCTTAAACCCGGCCTTGTCGTATCGCATCCATGAGCCATTGTTCATCCTGTAATTGAACTTATTATCGTCAAAAGGATAAAGTTTTTTTCAGACAACCTTCGTGTGTATGGGAGAGAGAACCGTTTAGCACTATACCTAACTCACATGAATTCATTGATATATGATGGAATTCAAAGGAGTCAGCTGTACAAACTTTATTATTCATGGCTTCTGAACAGTGAGTGAATTTATCTAAGTCCTTAATGACTGTATATTGTTTTCCCTATCAGGGGAAATCAATACGTGTTCCCGTCAAATTGGATATTACTGGACTTGAGTTATTCGTCATGAAAGTTGGGAATGGTGCGATTTTGTATGCTTGCCAGGCATCAGAAGAATCAAAGGGAATTGTAATCATGATCCTGTAATTTTCAATGCTTACCGATATTAAACTATAATAAAATTCTATCTTATGGGCATCTAACAAAGGAACATAACCCAGTTTCTCCCGTCCGTTCTCCAAAGTTAAAGTCAGATCTTTAATAGGCAAAAGATGTGGTGATAAAACACCCCTTGTTGCTAGCGTAATAGCTTCTACATAGTCTTTTGATTTCTCAATAAAATGTGAAATTTTGGTACGGATATGATCTATTTTCGAACTATAATAAGCTAACGTTGCCAGCAAGTGTTGCACTTCCATAATCTGATCGATATTACTAGAATGTTCGTTCACCAAACTCATTATTTGATTGATTGATGATAATTGGTTACGCAGTTCTGACAAAACTAGTTCGTTTTCATGTTGCAAAAACTCAATTCTCTTATTCTGAACATTAATTTTAAGACGATTTGAAATTCCTAAGCCTAAACTTGCAACAGATCCAAAGATGTTTAGTGCAGCAAAGATAAACGGGTTGCGTCTTTCGAGGTTATTGTGCCGCACAGTCCACATCAGCAGATCTCGAGCCAGAGCTTCTGCCTCGGCAGTTTTGTTTTGCAAGTCGTATGATAACATTTCCGCGATGCTTAGTGTTTGTGCTAGCGAACTCTCTGGATTAACAGGAAAATGACGTTGGTGCATTTCATTCAACGAAACAGCGAACCTCAACAGGTCACTCTTTAGATTAATGACGTCATCCTCCGGGAGGAAAATCGCTTGCATATCTATTTCTATAACTATATTGCTTGCGGTAATGAAAACGTCTTCTGTTCTTTCTACAATGGTGCCATGTGTAAAATCTATATTTTTTGTTTTAGCGCTCTTCCCACACAATAAAGATGTCTGAACGAACAGTATCACTCCTAACAATAAAAGCTTCATTTTGGAAACCTGCAATGAGTAAAATATATGTAATTACTCATGTTAAAGAAAAAAATTTTACATACAAATATTATATATATATATAAGTTATTACACAAGTTTCATAAATACAACCATTTTTCCCTCACTCCATCTACCCTTCTTTAGTTTCTGATATGTGCCAATGGAACGATTCTCATATCAGTGGGTTGGGATACGTTTTGAACTCTAAATCTATTGGCCGTTAATATTTCTAAAATGTTAAACGGGCCTTCAAACTTAGGTGTCAGTTTGTAATTGAGTCCTTTGCGTACATATACTTGTATGTATACCTTATCACCCACGGTATATGTTTTAGTTGGTTTAGCTATTTTATCATGATTCCTTTTCATTATGATTTGTGATTCTTTCAGATTCTTACGAAGTATATTATATCGACTTATGCTTGCATCCATAACATCCTTTAGAGGATTTGATAAATTGGTGGTAGGCGTTAATTCATGGAAAGGCGTTCTAGCTGGGGTACCGTACAGTGCCTCGTGTGGCGACATTTTAATAGATACATGATATGAGTGATTAAGAGTGCTTAGTACCACAGGTATGGCAATATCCCAGTTGGGGTCCAATCCCCCTAGTGTAACTCTCAATATGTTTAAAACCTTACGATTTGCTCTTTCCACTAGCCCGTTAGACTCTGGGTGGTAGATCATGGTATTGATTTTCTTTATGAAAAGGAATTCACACAATGAGTTAAGGAAATGATTATTGAATTCTCCACCCGAGTCAGAGATTATCATGTGTGGAATTCCATGTTTACAAATGTAGCACTCGTAAAACTTCCTAGTGCATTCAATCGCGGTTTTAGTTTTAAGCGCTATCAGTTCTGTATATCGAGTCAAGGCATCTATGATTACCAAGAGGTGCTTGTTTCCTCCGTCTGACTCGTAAAACCCTGTTAATAAATCTAAGTGTACTCTTTCAAAGGGTTGATTGGGCACGGGATAAGCCCCTAGGCTGACAGGTGTCTTCGTGTGCCCTTTGCTTTCCTGACGAGTGCGACAATTAGCTATGTGCTTTTTTATATCTGTAAGCATTGTATGCCAATAAAATAATGATTTGGCTTTCTGTGACATGATGGAGAACCCCGGGTGGCCATGCAATCGATTTGCATGCAATCAATTTAAGACGGTGGGTATAAGTGAGATTGGTACCACTACCTGGTCGTTAGTCACCTGTGGTGTGTTGCGGGTTTTCCTTGTCACGGATCTACCACAGAATTTATCTTTGATTATATAATTCTGCTGCCTATACTTTATATATTCCTTTTCCTTAGGATTTCTGTTCAAAGCATTTTTTATTTTTTCTAATTGCTGATCTTTTCTTTGTTCAGTCTGTATTAGTTCAGCGCTCCAGCCCAGATCTTCCTGTTCAGATACAGTTTTAACAATAGGCATGAATGTTGATATATCTATTAATTCAGCTAATAGCTCCGTACAAGATGACGCGGGTTTTGCGTGATAATGCGTCAGCAATGATATTTTCTTTCCCAGGTAATACCCGATCCTCGCGCCAAAGTTCCTGGATGATCATATGCCACCGAGTCGTTTGGGGCTGTGACTAAAGACTTTAAAGAAGTCGGTTAGGGGTTTATGATCAGTGAGAACCTTGACGGGATAACCGTATATTATGAACTTAAAATGCACTAGTGAGTTAACAATAGCTAGCCCTTCCTTGTCAATTACTGCATATTTACTTTCGGAAGGTCTCAGTTTACGTGAATAAAAAGCTATAGGGAAAAACTGTTTATCATATTGCTGAATCAATACCCCACCTACTCCTAGGTCTGAGGCGTCTGTGCAATAAAGAATTCCTTCCGAAGTCAGGAAATTTTAAGATAGGAGAAACTACACAGTTCATCTTTCAAGGTATCAAACGCCTGTTGATGTTTCTCAGACCATATGAAATCTACACACTTCTTCGTAAGATCGGTTAGGGGAGCGGCTATTATTGAGTAGTTGCCTGTAATACCCACTACACCCCAGAAATTGCTGTATTCCCTTGACGTTAGTAGGTATCGGAAAGTTACGGATAGCCGACACCTTATCGTGGACTACTTTAAGACCTTGACTAGACACCGTAAAACCTAATAGACTAGGTTCTGTTTTGAAAAATTCACACTTACTTATCTTTACCCTTAAATTATGCTGTCTTAGTCTCTGTAGCACTAGCTCCAGTTTACGTAGATGTTCTTCTAATGTATTAGAAAATATTACAAGGTCGTCCATATAGGCATGTAGGATATCCCCTAACAAGTCTCCAAACACTATGTTGATCATTCTAGTAAATGTTATGGGAGCACAACGTAAACCAAAAGGCATATGCAAAAATTCATAATGTCCCCTGGCTGTGCTGAGGGCAGTGTATGGGATACTCTCTTCTTCTAAAGGTATCTGGTGAAAGCCTTTAAGTAAGTCCAAACTGGTAAAATATTTGTTCTGACCTAGTAAAGATAAAATATCGTCATTACATGGCACTGGGAATCGATCAGGGATCGTTTCCTCATTTAAGCGACGGAAGTCTACGCAGATACGCCAAGTTCGATCATTTTTCGCTACAACTATTAACGGAAAATTATAAGGGCTGTTCGATTTCCTAATGACCCCTTCTTCTAGCATTTTACCTACTTCATCATTTATCTCATTCTGGAATTTCATAGGGAGTCTGTACGAAGGTACATAGATAATTTTCTGCTTGTCTTTTAACCTTATTTGGTGTTCTGACATCCGATTTTCCTAAGGATCCATCCATAGTGGAAAAAACATCATGATATTCAGTTAAAAGATCAAGATATTTCTGCTGAATTTCCTCTTCTTGAATGTCTTTATGGATTTTATTTTTTATAGATTGCAAAAGGGATTCATCCGCAACTGATTGAGCGTAAGAATGCGATGTTTATAAACTTCCACATCCAAGATATGTTGATTTTTGTGAATTACTAAAGTGGTATTCAAATGATTACAGACTTCAATGTTACATTGTTGTTGTGAGCCGACTGTATAAATGGCTTGTGTGACGGACAATCCGTGAGTTTTCAGAGTGTCGGAAAGGATAACCATTTCAGATCCCGGCAGAGTTTTCTTTACACGCACTAATATGTTCGAAGTTACGTTCGGTTCGAGAGTTTGCGTGCAAGCTGATATTACGGGTGAGCGAGAATTCTGTTGGGTCACATGTATTATTTCTTTATTCATGAGCCAAGTGATTGGTTCTTCAACGTACGTTACTGTTTTATTTGTTGTCTCCTTTTTATCCAAAACTGATTTTAAGGTGTTAGAAGACTTATAGAATTTTCCTTTTGATATACACGCCGTGTTTGGCAGGGGCTAAGGTAATGTTTTGAGTGCCCATAGACGGGTAACTTATAAATTACAGCTGGATACATATCAATGTTTTGTACAACGATAAAGGTATCGGTAAACGTGCGCTTACCGACCTTGTACTGAACATGAGTTACTCCTACCACATTTAATTCATTATTTCCTATACCCGAGAGCCTTACTCTGGACTTCTCTATAGGGAAGTTCGGAAATAACAAGTGGTGAGTCCGCAAATCCATGATATTACGTGGACTACCGAAATAAAAAAATAAGGTGAAGGATCGGTGCTCTAACTTTACTGTGTGTAATGTGGGGCGCAATTCATCTTGGCTTATTATTGCGTGAATTTGTTGCAAATCTACGGGAACCTGCACTGATTTTTTGGATTCGGCCGTGTGTTTCATAGGAAAATCGATTGTCTCACAATGATCAGGTAAATGATTAAGTGGATTATTTGATACAAAAGA
>NC_087211.1:63446427-63451427 GCF_015104395.2 Macrobrachium nipponense
AAACTAAGCAGACTTATTATCAGTGAGAATGCAGAAGTTTCTCCAAAGACTTTGATATATATTCTTTTTTACAGATTAAGCAAAAACTCCAATTTAGACAAATGAATGATTACAACGTCTGGCCTTATGTAGATTTAAATTTCATATGCATAAATTTACACCATTTCACTTATTTGCCATTAGGACTGAAAGCCTTTAACAGTTACTGCATGATATACATCTTTTTACTGATCATGAAGATCAAAGATAAATCTTGTTTTGGAATCGCTAATTAAGATACATTCAAGAAAATACCTAAAATAAGCAGAAATGACTGGATATCTTTTTCTCTTGCCTCAGATTATCACGAAAAGGGAACCATCTGAAATACGATCGCAGGAGAGAGGTTTATGGTCGTTCTCTTTTGTCATTTCTTGAAGACGTTTTATTCCCGAGGACAAAAGAAGATTTCCAACCTGTCTTTTCCCATGAAGCATAAGAGATTAATGGAATTTCTCCGCCTCCCTCACTTTCCTGTGAATAAAGACACCCAAAGTGAGCTTTTGTGGTCACAATCAGAGAAACAATTGGATCAGACGTTTCTGAAACAGACAGACGGTTTCAGCTTATGAGTACAGGAAGTCAGTTTCGATATATTTTTTAGGGAAATCTTTGATCAAAGCTTTAGACTCTCCTCCCTTTAGTGAAGTGGACTGGAGTGGGAGAGTTTCTAACTCAAGCAGAAAAAGACGTTTCAGATCGCCCAAGGATGTTCGAAGAAGAGCAATTAAAGAGATCCGGAATGCACTTTCTGGATTCGTTCAAAGAAACTTTTTTTTATCTCTCTCCTAACATGCATTTACTTTTTGAAGTTCTCAAGTGCTATCTTTTCACTCATACAAAATTAATGGTATGCATAGAACTCAGGATTTTTTGGGAGAGGGAAAAACAATACGTTAAAAATCACAAAGTGAATAGAATTGAGAGAACAGACAACACATCCCAATTCTCATCATTGCCGGAATCGGATAAAATAGGAGGAATGATCGAAAGGTCAACTCCCCTGACTACCGTGCAACAGATTTAGAGTCTGTATGAAAGGAAAAATATACAGTGATTCCTTAGATTCCCATTGACCAGAGATGAGATGGGGAATCATATTATAATAGAATCAGTCATTCATTATTCATTTTACGTGTGTAAATTAGAAAGTGTACTGGTTTCGACTTCCAAGTTTGACTTTTAGAATCTTGGAAAACGGAAATCAGCAGAACAACATTTTGTACTTGACGTATTTCTTAAGTAGAAAATATTACAAATTACCTCAAATACTGTTTCAATTATTTTTGAAGGGACAGTAACACTAGTTCAGTTACGTGTCATTCTCATTCAATTCAGCCAAGAAAGCATTTCAGAATGACGCCTCCATCGCGTACGTATTCTGTTCTTTGCTTCTTGGCCAAATGAACCTGAGTCGGGGTAGAGGCCAATTTTCCACTGAAGAGAAAAGTGAAAGTTTTCCTCTCCTGTGGTCAAGTCTTTTTTATCTTTCCTTTGTTCTGAGACTTTCTTTCCTTCGCTTCATTACTCGATCGTTTGAGAGGATTCTTTTGCTGGCTGCTCTTCTCCTCTGGGGATAAAGTTCCCCGGTAATTAACTGGGTGAATTCTAGTTCCATTGTTCCCCCAGTCATTTCCATGAATAAATGCACATTCTTTTGAAAATTGTTATAAGGTTTGAATGTTTTGAAGGTCATTTGTGGGTTTATTATTATTATTATTATTATTATTATTATTATTATTATTATTATTATTATTATTATTATTATTATTATTTTTTGCTCTATCACAGTCCTCTAATTCGACTGGGTGGTATTTATAGTGTGGTATTTATACCTGTATGAAGCAAGAATATGCTCCATGAACGACGAAACTTTCTTGTCACTCAAAGTATGACGTATTTGTGATGCCATATACCTCTAATTGTGTTTAAAAGAGAGAGAGCCTTAGGGAGAAGGACAGAGCGCGCTCTAGTAACTACTATCTTGAGTAGCTATCTTGAGTGGGAAAGTGTAAAACCTGAAGTGATAATATAGAACTGAACTTCATTCTAATTTTCATTTGCCCACCACACCCAAGTGAAATCTGGATAATGACCTTAGTGTCTTCCTGCGGAAGTGAATTCCAAGTAAGACTCAGTACCTTAATGTATTAACTCTTAGACTATAACATTTTCTTCCCTGAAAAGTTCGAATCTGATAAACGAAAAGAGTGAAATATTTTAAAGAATTATGGTATTTATTCGGAAAACGACTGTTTTTTTTTCTGGACTACAATCATTATAAGAAATGATCGCAGGACTGAGCTTAATAGAACATGATAAATGACTTCATAGAATTTTACTTAGACAACAAGAGAGAGAGAGAGAGAGAGAGAGAGAGAGAGAGAGAGAGAGAGAGAGAGAGTAGCAGTGCTTTCTGTTACCTAGATAAAATAAATAATGAAAAACCTGGCGATATATCTGGATTCACTGGGAACAAAATGGTCAAATATTTGAAGGTGGTGAGATAGAAAAGGAATCATTTCCCCACCAACCCTACACCCTGATAAAAGAAAGGAGTTGTCAAGAGCAATCGCTCCTGAAACTAGCCACAGACCGCAGGGTCTTGGTACAATTAACAACGGGGTACAATGAGACCCGCGAGCCACACAATATGAATACTTGAAGTGAAAATAGAATGATCTGAGTATAACTTAATGAAAGACCAGATGATGAAACTGGCTGCACTTGCCTCAAACAATGCCGAGAAAGGATTCTTAAATAATACATAGACATACTATTATTACAGTAATGATATCCACAATAATAAAAATAACTACAATTGCCATTACCAATACTGGTATCGCACTGGTTACCAGTCTCAACGCAATTGCCAACATTAATTACCACTACCAGTACCGACGTTGCCATTATATCACCACACTCCCTGGAGGATCCCTTCAATGTTTCCCCCCATTATTTGGGAAAACCAGATGTTGTGGATCTTCTCATTTGTATAAATCTGCCATTAGAAAGTCAAAAAGGAAATTCGGGATTGAATAAATTTTCTCTGACTACTCGAGATTTATAAATAACGGTTTCTGTAAACACATTCCGTTGGCGTTATGGCTCTGAATTATTGGGTTGTACTTTATGCACTGGAGCCTTCTCGTAAAAAAAATACTAAATGGTAAAAAGAAAGATAACGTTTTTGTATAATAAAACAACAAGCGCGCGCGCGGACATACACACACACACACACACACACACATATATATTATACATTTATATTTATGGTATTTTATATATTATACATAATATATATTATATATATATATTATATTATAATATAATATTTATTTAGTTTTATTTATACTATATATTATATATATATATAATATATATATATATATCATATATATACATGGTATTATATATAATATATATGGCATTTCATTGATTCAACTTGTTCATATTACACTAGTTATTTGAATGTCATAACAGCTATTTCTCAAAGGTGAAAATACATAGCAAAAATTCCAGTTTTTCACGAATTAATATACTGCAAAGAAAATTAGAAATATAATGTCGTTAACATCGTTAGGCAACCAACTAAGGCGATTTAACTCGCAACAAATATTCAACTAAGATCTAGAACTTTTTCCATCGTCTTTGGAAACGAAGTGGCAGAGAGAGAGAGAGAGAGAGAGAGAGAGAGAGAGAGAGAGTTACCAACTCTGATATCTCCCGAACTGACTTGAGTCAAGTTTACACTTCCAGGAATTGTTTTTAAACAACTTAACGGGAATGGTGGAATTCCAGCCCGCTAGGAATTTGGAACCTTAACGTTACGCGAGAGATAAAACTTTGTTCGAAAGTATTTGGTATCATTATTATAATGACTATAATCAAGGTGACCTCGTAGAAAATGTTTCAAGGAAATGATGTCATGATAGAAATCACTCATTATTGCTAAAGTTTTGAAGCGATGCAATTTTTTGTATTGTTACGCGTAATATCACCATCCATGTACTTACCTATAGATTCTATAGGGGAGCTCTCTCTCTCTCTCTCTCTCTCTCTCTCTCTCTCTCTCTCTCTCTTTCTTCCTTCCTTTCTTTAAATCTTCCCCTGAAAATCCATGTGGATGAAGTCAACAGACTCTAAAGCCAAGAAGCTCCAAATGGAAATCAGCCTGTAGAGAGAGAGAGAGAGAGAGAGAGAGAGAGAGAGAGAGAGAGAGAGAGAGAACTTATAGTAAGATGGGATCGTTAATGAATATAGGAGAATATAAAATAATATGATTATGACGTAAAAAGACCCCGGTATTGATTCTCTGGCTACAGAAACTGACCTGGCAGTCACATCTTTAAAATGAAAGGTATTATGGTAAGATTGTTCATTGTAGCTGGGACTGTCAGAGCAAATAAAATCTCAGAAGCCAATTGAAAATATCCCATTACATAAACAATAATAAAATTAGTATATTGATATTAACAAATCAAGAAAAAAACGCATATCTATGAAAGTAAAAAAACAATTTTTATGCAATGTATAATCTCATTATATAGTTCTTTTCGAAAGATGAAATGCTGTATGAAAATGAGCTTATGATAAAAATTAAGATTTAGAATATTACATTAATATGATAAAAGAACAGTGTAAAGGAAGATACGACAGCATCAAATCCAAAACTCTTGGCATACCTCAGTATAATGAGATTACACCTTGTATGCACAAAACAAGCCTCAGACGTCTCCCAGAAAAATGGTGTTGCATAAAAACACGAATTTATCTGTTATATGTTCAGCTCTGGTTTAGAACATATGTTACAGCAAAAGGAGAAGGAGGCTCTTGCATCGTTCCTCGATACAAACAACCTCTTTCTGCCCTGGAAAAATGTTACAGCAAGCTCACATTATTACCGTTGTGTATTTTAAATCCATTTTTGCCAATCGGCCTCTCTCCCTCTCTCTCTCTCT
>NC_087211.1:63453927-63458927 GCF_015104395.2 Macrobrachium nipponense
TGGAATTTGCCAAGAAATTCGATTTTCGATTATCCAATTTTTATTTATTATTTAGTTTCATTCATCTAATTTTTTTCCCATTAGGAAAATTCAAATGGTGATTTTAATGTCTATATTCATCTAATTTGAAAATGTCCTTTGGCTGAGAACCATTAACAAAACAAAATTAGAAATGGAGAGAGAGAGAGAGAGAGAAGAGAGAGAGAGAGAGAGAGAGAGAGAGCTCTTACAAATATGGCACGGGAAGAGAACATCAATGACAACATTTATTTTTGTTTGGGCGTAAACTTCCAGAAGTTGAGTGATAAATAAACTCGCAAGGTTAATGGACCGAGTCTGGCACTTTGGAGAACCTGGACGTCGTAACCAAACTAAACTCAAAACAGATTTATAAGTATTCTTCTCTGAACAAGGGATACTTTACTGAAAGGTTACTCCTTCCTCTCTCTCTCTCTCTCTCTCTCTCTCTCTCTCTCTCTCTAAAGGGACACCCACACACACACACACACACATTGGACTCAATATATACACATATATATAGTATATATATATATATATTATATATATCTATATATATAAATCATATATAATATATAATATATATACATATATATATATATATATGTATATATATATATATATATATATATATATATATATATATATATATATATATATATATATATATATGAGTGTGTGTGCTTATGTGTATAGGCATGTTTTTTTGAAGGGGGAGGTGACTCAAAGGATATATAAAACATCGATCTACCCTTCATTCACGTATCAAGCGTGGATTCCTTGTTGAACCCTTATACAGAAGATTGCCATAACATATTTTTCTTATGGAAAATCTGTGATGAAATAATTTTTTTTTCTTTTCATTTTCCGGCTTAACTGACTTAGATTCATTCACTTTTACGTCACATTTCAGTTATCATCCCAGATGGACTAACAGTTCAGTTAAAATTCCTATAAATCAGTTTGCAATTGCTAAAACTGGTAACACATTACTAATACTATTTCTATGAATCTCTCAAAAATGATTTGTCATATCCTCTTGCCGTATTTAGACACATGCAGTGTTCTCCTAATGTACGTTTTATTAGCAAAAGTGAATCATGTTGGAATAATATTGTTACATCGTCTCTGTCGGGGAAAAAGCTGAGCGCTTTGAAGGCTTTATTGAATGAACTCTAACCTTTATGGTTTTCTGATAAGTAGCCGGGAAAAATACAAAAGTGGCGTCAAAATGTATGAAAAGCCTCATTTGTGTAAAACTTAATTGCATGTGTTTAGAAATATCATTAACTCTGATGATTTCCGTCAAAAAGCGACACTTTCAAACGAATGAAACTGCCAGATTGATTTGAAATTAGTTCAGTTTTCAATTGGATTTTGCTTTGCGGTTAATTAACCAAATGTGGCTGGAATGCCGAAGGTCGCAGACGCTAATGGTATGATTGCTTGGGTCGACGTTACTGGCAATACTGTACAAGTTGGAACCAAATTGCTCTCGTAAAAGTCAATTGCTATCGGATGCTATTTATTAATAAAGCTGATTAAATTCAAAGGAAGCTTTTAACAGTTTCATTACCTGCAGTGAACAGTAGTAGCACTAGGTTAGCTACACTAGATTTTTTTTCTTTCATCAAGCTTGTGTCACTGATTATAATGTAGAAACACCACGAGAGATCCAAATTTATTTTGCATCTAATTAACACACTCACTCACACACATACATATATGTATGTACGTATGTATACATATACATATATGTTGCAATTCTTATAAAACTTGAATACACGAAAGTACAAGCGCACGAACACGTGTAAATATATATACATGCGTGTGACCTCATCGAGTCTAAAATGGAAAGAGAGAGAGAGAGAGAGACAGAGAGAGGGAGAGAGAGAGAGAGAGATAAACGTCTTGCAGAGAACCTAAGCTCCTGTCCTTTCATAGGTGTGTAAATAAAGTCGAGTCGTCTCCTTTCTTACGGCAAATGAGTCTCCTGTTGACGCAGCAAAGAGATGAGACTGTCTCTCTTCGCAGCCAATCGCGTCTTTTTCTTTGAGAGAAGATTTTTCCTTTTTTTTATTTTTTTTACTTTGGAAGAACAAATTCATTTGATCCTTTAGAAATATATATCACTGCATGATTCGATGAGTACTTCAGCAAATAAAACCGACTCGAATCTTCAGATGAAAAGTAAATTAGAATTGTGTCGGGATCAGCTCGTGCATAATTCACTTGATTTTCTCTCAGCAATGTAAATTGGTCTGTCTTCCGGGTTTTTATTTGCCGATCATGAGGAAAATGAATTATAGATGAAATTATAACAAAGGTTGATAATTCAAAATGACCCTGTACATTCCTTACAGTTAATTTTTGGTTATTAATAAATGTATTGCGCACTTTTAATTATAATAAAGATAAAATAATGAATGTAACAAATTTCCCTGTTGTTTTCATACTTAACCCGTGATGTATTCCACATCATTGTCCTGGAGCAGACTTGATGTGCTGATGAATGATGAGTCTGTTGTGGAAATGGAGCGTGAAAGAGCTAATTCTGTAAGCTTTCAATATCAGCACAAGGTATGAGGCTGCAAACTCTATGCCTTTTACATGAGTCTCCACTGTCGTTCCTCACCCAAGGAGTTCACAACCTTCAGGAGGAGCTACTCTGTCTAAGGATGTAATGCATTTGAATCCCAAGCCTCTAACACTTCCCAGACAATAGTTTTTATGTAGTAGCATTCCGCCATATAATATTGCATCAGTTGCCTTAATGTTTCAGACATAATACATTTGGCAGTATTCAGCAAGCGGTATCTGGCGACTGTTTGCCATGCGGCGCAGGCGTAATATGTGCCATGTTGACAGACTGATATCCTCTCACTTGCTCAGTTAAGGGTTACCCGGAGCTAGCTCAAGGCTGGCCTCATCTTAAACAAACAAATAAATCACTTGCTAATGGGTATCACGTGAGTAATCAGTATCCTGGTAACTAAACTAAACAGCATTGCATTTAAAGGAAATTAGAATGATCATACTTCCCTTTCCGTTTTTTCTTTTTTTTTTTTTTTTTTTTTTTTAAGAATTGTGGTATTATATTTTCTTATGACTCGGCCTACACCATTATTTTCAGTCTGAAGAATAGGTTTTCCTTTAGTATACAAAATCTGTAGGCCTTTATGTTTTGCATATACAATCTTAAAAAAAGTATTTATTACTATTTGTTTATCATAATCAACATTTAGAAAGATGCTGAATACCAACCTAGAAATGTCTGGATAGGCTTACTAAGCCTTGCCTGATTTGCAGATATCTGTGTATCCTATTATAAGCAGTAGGATTTTTTTTATCTGGATTAGTGTGCAATTAGATTTTACACAAGCAAGGGTGTATGCCTTCACAGTTGTTACGCAAATATATGATTTATCATAACAGTGCTGACTGGCCTCAAAATTGTCTACTTGGCCTAATTTCGAGCCTGTGTGCTTGAGGACTAACTAATTCTCGCCTCGAGAGAAAAATGGTTCTACTCTTCATGGTCAGGTAAAAAGGAAAACAAAAATAATGTATTTCCATATTGTAATCTGCATCAAGATTAGTCAGTAGGTGATACTGATAGTGGATTAGAAGTCGAGATGATATGTTACATGTTCAAACATGCAGTCACTTTCAATAGACATGCCCAAACATGCAGTCACCCGTAAGCAGACTTAGCCAAAAATGCAGACTCTTGCAAGCAGACATGCCCATTTATGCAGTCACCTGTAAGCTGACATGACCAAACATGCAACCACCTGTAAGCAGACGTGCCCAAACATGCAGTCACATACATCCCAACATGCTCAAACATGCAGTCACCTATATCCAGACATGCCCAAACATGCAGTCACCCATAAGCAGAAATGCCCAAAAATGCAGTTACAAATAAGCAGATATGCCCAAACATACAGTCATGTACATCCAGACATGCTAAAAAATGCAGTCACCTATAAGCAAACATGCCCCGAAATGTATATCCTATTTAACCATATATGCAAAAAACGTTCATTGAAATGTTAGGCAGACATGCTCAAATATGCAGTCGCCTATAACCATACATACCCAAACATGCAGTCACCTGTGAGTAGATGTACCCAAATATGCAGTTACCTATACCCAGACATGCTAAAAAATGCAGTCACCTGTTAGCAAACATGCCCAAGCATACACATCACCTTTAAACATACATGCCAAAGCATACAGTCACCTGTAACCAGAAATGTCCAAACATGCAGTCACCTGTAAGTAAACATGTCCAAATATGTAGTGACCTGTAAACAAAAATGCCCAAAATGCAGTCACTTGTAACCAGACATACCCAAACATGCAGTCACCCATAAGCAGATATGCCCAAAAATGCAGTTACATGAAAGTAGAAGTGCCCAAACATGCAGTCACCTACAACCATGCATGCTTAAATACCCAGTCACCTGTAAGCAGACATGTCCAAACATGCAGTAACCTTTAAGCAAATATTCTCACACATGCAATCACCTGTAAACTGACATGCCAAATCATGCAGTCATCTGTAACCAGACATGCTCAAACATTCAGTCACCTTTAAGCAAATATTCTCACACACATAATCACCTGTAAACAGACATACACAAAAATGTTGTCGCTTTTAACCATACATGCCCAAACATGCCCTCGACTGTAAGCAGACGTGTCCAAAGATGCAGTCAGCTGTAAGCAAACATGCTCAACAGTTACCCCTCAGCAGACATGCCTAAACATACAGTCACCTGTAAGCAGACATGCCCATTTATGCAACCACCTGTAAGCTGACATGACAAGACATGCAGCCACCTATAAGCACACATGCCCAAATACAAAGTAACCAGTTAGACAAAATTCTCAAACATGCATCCACATGTATCTAGACATGAGTAAACACGGATTCACCTCTGGAATCACAGAAAAACATGTAACTGCAGAAACAT
>NC_087211.1:63466427-63474409 GCF_015104395.2 Macrobrachium nipponense
ACGGCAAGTTCCCCGAAGCCATTGTTAATTCTCTCTTGCGATAGTGATTAAATTAAACAAACATGAAGCCCTTCAGGAATTGAGCAATTCATGCATATTGGAATATGTCAAGGAGATATTACCTCCTGTCAGGAATTGTACGTTATATATATATATATATATATATATATATATATATATATATATATATATATTATATATATATATATATACATACATACATACACACACACACACACACACACACACATATATATATATATATATATATATATATATATATATATATATATATATATATATATATATATATATATACATAACGGTAAGTGTATGAAAGGAAGGGACCACACCCGCTTGGTATGAATAAGCCACCATATGAATTTTGACTTGAGCTATTAATATCACACCCAAGTATGCGATTACCTCTAAAGTTGGCGCACATTCCATCTGGAAGGGCGTGGCCGGCGTTATGACTCAATGCACAGTTATTTTCATTAATTAAAGATAACAATTTCCGTCTAATGTATCGTTCCTAGCCACGCATTTTACGAGTGTGAAGTGTTATCAATTCCCTTATATAACGTACAATTACTGACAGGAGATAATGTCCCTTTGGCATATTCCAGTATGCAGTATATATATATATATATATATATATATATATCTATATATATATATATTAGATATATATACATACATATATATACTATATATATATTCTATATATATATATATAATATAATATATATATGTATATATATATATCTATATACATATATTAATACATATCTTAGATATATATATATATATATATATATATACTATATATATATATATATAATATATATATATCATATATATATATATATATATACCATATATATATATATAATATACATATATATATATATATAGTATATACAATATATAATATCTATATATATATATAGATATATATATTATATAATATATATATATACATATATCTATATATATATAATTATATATATATATAATATACATATATATATATATATAAACATATTATATATATATATATATATACATATACACATTATAATATATAATATATATATATTATATAACATCATATATATAATAATATATATATATATATATATATATATACATATATATATATATATATATATATATATATCTATATATATATATATATATATATATTATATGTATGTATAGTATATACTATATTTAGTAAAGACGAGGGAGTGGAATACTTACAAAAATAACCTTTTTATTTCGTGTTTCTAAAACAAATACTAATGAAATGACAAGTTTTTCATCTACTTGATCTGCTTTCAGCTATTTGCTTATGCAAAAAAAAAATAAATAAATAAATAGACAAAAAACATTATTATCGATGAGAGATGAAATCTAGTACAAGTGTATGCGTGTCAAAATATATGAAAACTAAACAGACTTATAATCAGTGAGAATGCTGAAGTTTCTCCAAAGACTTTGATATATGCTGTTTTTTTACAGATTAAGCAAAAACTCCAATTCAGACAAATGAATGATTACAACGTCTGGCCTTATGTAGATTTAAATTTCATGTGCATAAATTTACACCATTTCACTTATTTGCCATTAGGACTGAAAGCATTTAATAGTTACTGCATGATATACATCCTTTTATGAACATGAACTTCAAAGATAAATATTTTTTTGGAATCGCTAATTAAGATACATTCAAGAAAATACCTAAAATAAGCAGAAATGACTGGATATATTTTTTTCTTGCCTCAGATTATCACGAAAAGGGAACCACCTGAAATACGATCGCAGGAGAGAGGTTTCTGGTTGTTCTCTTTTGTCATTTCTTGAAGACGTTTTATTCCCGATGACAAAAGAAGATTTCCAACCTGTCTTTTCCCATGAAGCATAAAAGATTAATGGAATTTCTCCGCCTCCCTCACTTTTTTGTGAATAAAGACACCCAAAGTGAGCTTTTGTGGTCACAATCAGAGAAACAATTGGATCAGACGTTTCTGAAATAGACAGACGGTTTCTTCTTATGAGTACAGGAAGTCAGTTTCGATATATTCTTTAGGAAAATCTTTGATCAAAGCTTTAGACTCTCTTCCCTTTAGGGAAGTGGACTGGAGTGGGAGAGTTTCTTACTCAAGCAGAAAAAAAAGTTTCAGATCGCCCGAGGATGTTCGAGGAAGAGCAATTAAAGAGATCAGGAATGCACTTTCTCTCTCCTAACATGCATTTACTTTTTGAAGTTCTCAAGTGTTATCTTTTCACTCATGCATCCTGCCTCCTTAGGAGTCCATCACTTTTCTTACTATGTGTGCCGTTTCTAGGATCACACTTTTCTGCATGAGTCCTGGAGCTACTTCAGCCTCTAGTTTTTCTAGATTCCTTTTCAGGGATCTTGGGATCGTGCCTAGTGCTCCTATGATTATGGGTACGATTTCCACTGGCATATCCCATATCCTTCTTATTTCTATTTTCAGATCTTGATACTTTATCCATTTTTTCCTCCTCTTTCTCTCAACTCTGGTGTCCCATGGTATTGCGACATCAATGAGTGATACTTTCTTCTTGACTTTGTCAATCAACGTCACGTCTGGTCTGTTTGCACGTATCACCCTATCCGTTCTGATACCATAGTCCCAGAGGATCTTTGCCTGATCGTTTTCTATCACTCCTTCAGGTTGGTGCTCGTACCACTTATTACTGCAAGGTAGCTGATGTTTCTTGCACAGGCTCCAGTGGAGGGCTTTTGCCACTGAATCATGCCTCTTTTTGTACTGGTTCTGTGCAAGTGCCGGGCATTCACTTGCTATGTGGTTTATGGTTTCATTTTTCTGATTCGCACTTTCCTACATATGGGAGAGATGTTATTTCCGTCTATCGTTCTTTGAACATATCTGGCTCTTAGGGCCTGATCTTGTGCCGCTGTTATCATTCCTTCAGTTTCCTTCTTTAGCTCTCCCCTCTGTAGCCATTGCCAATTGTCATCGCTGGCTAGTTCTTTTGTCTGTCTCATGTATTGTCCGTGCATTGGTTTGTTGTGCCAGTACTCTGTTCTGTCTGTCTTTCTCCTGTCTCTGTATATTTCTGGGTCTTTGTCTACTTTTATTAGTCCTTCTTCCCATGCACTCTTTAGCCACTCGTCTTCACTGGCTTTCAGATATTGCCCCAGTGCTCTGTTTTCGATGTTGACGCAGTCCTCTATACTTAGTAGTCCTCTCCCTCCTTCCTTTCGTGTTATGTATAGTCTGTCCGTATTTGCTCTTGGGTGTAGTGCTTTGTGTATTGTCATATGTTTCCTGGTTTTCTGATCTATGCTGCGGAGTTCTGCCTTCGTCCATTCCCACTATTCCTGCGCTGTATCTGATTACTGGCACTGCCATGTGTTTATGGCTTTTATCATATTTCCGCCGTTGAGTTTTGACTTGAGTATCGCCTTGAGTCTCTGCATATATTCTTTCCTGATCGTGTCCTTCATCTCTTGGTGTTTTATATCCCCTCCTTCCATTATTCCCAGGTATTTGTATCCTGTCTCATCTATGTGTTTGATGTTGCTCCCATCTGGTAGCTTTATCCCTTCAGTTCTCGTTACTTTGCCTTTTTGTATGTTGACTAAGGCGCATTTTTCTATTCCAAACTCCATCCTGATGTCCCCAGATACAATCCTTACAGTCTGGATTAGGGTATCTATTTCCTTGATGCTCTTACCATACAGCTTGATGTCGTCCATGAACATCAGATGGTTGATTCTGTTACCTCTTTTCTTGAGTTGGTACCCGGCATCCATCTTCTGTAGTACTTTTGTCATGGGAATCATGGCTACTACGAAGAGTAGTGGGGACAGTGAGTCGCCCTGGAAGATCCCTCTCCTGATATTAACCTCTGCTAGTCTTATTCCAGAGCTTGTAAGTATTGTATTCCAGTTGCGCATTGTATTTTTGAGGAAGCTGATGGTGTTTTCCTCTGCCCCATATATTTTCAGGCATTCTATTAGCCATGTGTGTGGAATCATGTCGAAGGCTTTCTTATAGTCTATCCATGCTATGCTTAGGTTGGTTTTCCTTCTCCTACTGTTCTTCATTACCATTTTGTCTATCAGGAGCTGGTCTTTTGTGCCCCTACACTTCCTTCTGCAGCCTTTCTGTTGGTGGGGGATGGTGTTTGTCTCCTCTAGGTAGTTGTATAGCCTTTCACTGATGATACTGTTAGTAACTTCCACATTATTGGGAGTCAGGTGATAGCCTTTCGTTACTGGATATATTTTCCCTTACTCTTGTCTTTTTGTACTAAGGATGTTTCTTCCTGTGGTCATCCATTTGGGTGATTGGTGATTTGAGATACAATGCTGGAGTTGTTCTGCTATTCATGGGTGTAGGGCCTTGAAGTTTTTGAGCCAGTATCCATGGACTTCATCGGGACCTGGGGCTTTCCAGTTTGGTATTTTCTTTAGTTGGTGTCTGACTGTGTCTGTCGTGATCTCTGTGAATCTTTGTTTTATTCTCCCTGTTTCTTCTTCCTTGACTTCCTGGAGCCATGTTGCATGTTTGTTGTGTGATACCGGATTGCTCCATATGTTTTGCCAGAGTCTCTTACTTGGTTCGGCTTCAGGAATTTCTGGGTGGTTGTCTTCCCCTCTTAGTTGGGCTGTATAGTCTTTTTCTGGTTGGTTCCGAATAGTTTGTTCTGTTGGTATCCCTTATTCCTGTTCATGTACCGTTGGATCTTATGTGCTTTGGCCTTAAGCCTCTGTTTTACATCTTCTATTGTGTTGTTTAGTCCCCTCTCTTGTACTTTGTATTTCTCGTTGAGTTCCTCCCTTGTTTTCTTGCTTCTTAGCCTTCTTTCTGCCATCTCTGTCAGTTTACTCAAGTCAGATCTCATCACCATGATTTGCTTTTCCAGGAGCCTTTTCCAAGGAGGTTGCTGTTTTGGTTTCTGTTGGGTTGGTTGTGCTGGTGGTGTTGGTGTTCGAATCCCCATCAGTTCTGCTACTAATCTTGCTCCTGCATATGTCAAATTATTTGTTTCTGTGATACTGGTGGTGTGTATTATGCCCATTATTTCATTGACCTCACTTGTTTTCTCCCTTAATTTCTTGGTGTTGTAGGCTTTCATGGAGGGGATCTTTGTTCTCTCTGTATCTGGCTCCATCCATTGTCTAATGTTTTCTACCCATTCCGTCCTCTCTATTACTTCGTCGGTGTTTCTTCGTGTGTCGTTGTTTGATACTTCATCCTCCCTGTCGTCTTCTGTGGCATCGACTCTCAGTTCGTCTTCGTGTAATTCGTTGTCGTGTGACATTTCCCTTTCCAGTTCTTCTCTTTCTGTTGGGGAGAGCCAGTTCTTTTTCTTTATGTTCCTTACTTGGTCTGCCAGCCTCTGCTCTGTTTGGGGGGTGTTATTCCTCTCATTCCAGTTGTTGACCAATCTTCTTCTATATCCTCTCTCCGTCAGGAGCTTCTGATGTAGCATCTCCATATTTCCTTATTTTCTTCTCTTGTCCATTTCTTCCTTTTTGCTTTTGTAGCTCCAATCTCAGGCTGTTCATTACTGTCGTTGTGGTGATCAGTTGCTGGATGACGACCTCCAAGTACCCGACCGTCTTCCCCTTCAATTGGGTTGTATACCTGGTTGCCGGACGAAGCTCCTCTGTTGCCAGAGGTTCCATTTACGTCGTTGTCGTTTATTCCTTCATTTCTTTCCATCATTGCTGAGTTTTGCTATTTAACCCATAGTTGGACCCTAACCCATCAGGGATAGGTACTCATTTACAGCTGAGTAGACTGAGGAAATTATGGTAAAGATCCTTTCCCAAGGAATCAACGCCGAGGAGAGCGGTCACCCATCCAACGACTGACCAGCCCCAATGTTGCTTAACTTGACTTAAGTCTATTGTCGACCTAACCCACTCCTCCACGGCGCCACACATTATTATTATTATTATTATTATTATTATTATTATTATTATTATTATTATTATTATTATTATTATTATTATTATTATTCCAACTCAAGATTTTATTGCTCTCAGGAGTTTACCGAAATAAGACTGACTTCAATTTAATAATATTCCTGAAAGTTTGGAGGAAAGAAATCCGACATAAAACGATTATCCTGTTCTTTGAATGGAAGGAAAATGTCCTGAGAAATAAAATGTTTCAAGTAAATAAAATTTTCATGTAGAATAAAAATAGAAGTGATATCATAAATAGAAAGCGACTTATATTCCTGAAATGTTAACGTTCGTGTATCTTTTTCTAGTATGAAAGATCAGTTTACTTTTTTGAACATTTATTTTCTGATCTTAGATCATTACAGTTCCCAGTATAGAAGGAACCGTTTATGCAAATCATGTTCAGATTGCTATTTTCTCATCCATCATATAAGTGGCTTTTTCCAAGATTAAGCCATTTGTTTTCTATCGAAAAGTGATTTCAAGGATAATAAACTATAGGCAAAGGTCAATACTACTTTCATACTTGAACTGTTTAAGAACTTTCGTATACTTGCCTAGAGGGCCCATCAGTGATGCGTCGAACCCCATGCAATCATTGCAACAGTCAACTGCAACTCTGAATAATTTAGAGGAAATCAAATAACACTGACAACTTTATATACATATACACAAATATGTATGTGTCACAAAGGAGAGTTTGATCAACACTTCCTTTAGATATAACAACTTTTGATATCATAGAACCCTCTCTGGGTGCAAGAACATCCTTACCATATATAAAGCATCATTATATATAACGCATTTCTACGTCAAAGTTTAGACCAACAGAGAAAAATGTCTCGCCCTCATTCACGTCAAGAGGCCAAACTTCGGGAAGAAAGACTGAGAGTCGTCATGAGTCGAGAGACGACTCTTTCGGCCTCTAATGAATGACGAAAGAAAGAGCGAGAGGAAACTGGACACATCATCAATCTCTGTTGACGACTGACTCATCATTTTTCACTTTGGAGGGAAAACGCCATTTCTTTGTTCGCTATAAATCATAGGACAGTCTCGGTGAGAAACTGTCTCTTTCCTCTATACGGACACGTGCCCGCGTTACGTTCGCAGACGTACGTGTATAGAATCTAAGACACGGGCACACAATCGTGCAAATAAAAACACAATATATATATATATATATATATATATATATATATATATATATATATATATATATATATATATATTATATATATATATATGTGTGTGTGTGTGTGTGTGTGTGTTTGTGTGTGTCTGTATGGTAACCAGAATCTTGGGTATCGAGGGAGGGCATGTTCTTTAATGACACTTCGTTTAGTAGTGATTAAAAAGTCCTCCGAACAACCTTTCTAGTAATTAGAGTGATGCTGACGGTTACTGACATTTGAGACCGTAACAGGGGTCCTGGGAAAGAGAGTGATCTTGCGGTGAGTGTGCATGTCCTTAGAACAACATTTACCTATTAGTTAATGGCAGTGCGTCAAGAAACGCTAGGTTAATAGCAGAATTAGAGAATTTGTCGATTAGCCGACAAGCTGTATCCTTCGAACAATATTCGGCAGTGAATAGAAAAACGCTTAGTTGACATTATTGACCCGAGAGAAGCGGTGTTTGCTATGTTAAAAGGAGTAAACCAACAGCGATGCGTCAGCAGTTGGCTTGAGGGCGACAAGGGACGTGTATGTATGATGAACATATATACCTGTATGAAGCAATAATATGTTCCATGAACGACGAAACTTTGTCGTCACTCAAAGTATGACGTATTTGTGATGCCATATACCTCTAATTGTGCTTAAAAGAGAGAGAGCCTTAGAGAGAAGGGCAGAGCGTGCTCTCGTAACTACTATCTTGAGTAGCTATCCTGAGTGGGAAAGTGTAAAACCTGAAGTGATAATGTAGAACTGAACTTCATTCTAATTTTCCTTTTGCCCACACAACTCAAGTGAAATTTGGATAATGACCTTAGTGTATT
>NC_087211.1:63474909-63492230 GCF_015104395.2 Macrobrachium nipponense
TAAAGGCTGCAGGTGAGCTCAGACATGTAGTGGAAAATCAAAGTCTTATCTGAATGAATACATGACCTTTCGAATGCGTAGGAACTTTAGAAAATTAAGTGCAATTAAGAAGATGTAATTTAAGTAAAATCTTTAGCCGTTTAAACCTAAATAAGGCCTTTTTTTATTTTTAGCAGTCCAGGTCATAATATTCTGAGAATAACATATTCTAGGGTTTAAGTCTGACTATCTAAGAGAATAGATAGTGCTAATTAACTTTGGTGACCAGTAAGTTTTATCTTCATTAAATGAATAAGATGAATTTCAGAAAGGCTATGCAGTTGCTTTAACCATAGAGTATTTCTGTCCATTTGATATCTGTGGGTATACTTACAGCATAATGAAATAAACAGAAGCATTCAGTATTGTATTTTGGATACTAAATTAATTTCAGAGTCGAAAAATAAATGCTTTAAGTGTATTTCATTCTTATACAGCTAAATAGGAAGCTATTTTACTAGAGCTTTTTTGTTAAACTTATGGAAGTAAAAGAACCTAATAAAGAATAACAAATAAAATCAACAACGAAAGAAAGACATCCTCCAACAGAGAGAAGTTCAAAAGCAGAAGCGACATCTCTAAACACAACCAGCAAATGTCAAGTGAGACAGCGTGTAATAGTACAATGGCAATTCCAGAAGTGCCACACGATCCCCGCGCGAATTATTCTCGCTCTGGATCTGCCATTGATTCAAGTTGAAGACCCCGAGGGACACTGTGCTATGTCCCTAGCACCTCTACCCCCTTTCCCTTAGATTCACCACCGTCTCCCCTTACAATTCCCCTCGTTAGCATAAATTAGCTCTGTTCTCTCTTGCTTGGGAGAACATCTCGTGGGACAGAGAATGTTTCGAACTGAGAGCCCTGCAAGTTTGCAGATCGTAAAGATAATTACCGAGGTACAGTTGATATTTAACGTCTTGATTTCATCATTTTTCTGGGTAAATTTCCTTCTGAAAACCGTAAGATGAGAATTTGGAAGTGAAATTAAGAAAGCTTACCCCGCTGCTGGATTCGAACTTGTGCCAGGAGACATGTTTTGAGTGGCAGTTATCTTAAGATTTTGTTAGTTTAATTGTTTCTGATTAGGATACCTTTCCATTAACGGTAACAACAAAGTGTGTGAATAATTATTTAGCAAAAATAAAGATTACATTTTTTCCATTGTTTTCAGTTAATGAAGGAATTCTAAAACAAAAAAGAGAAAAATTTTACATTATCACGACAACACTCATTGCACTCGTTAATTAGGACGAAATAAAATACCCCTGAATATAAATGAGCGCATCTCATCTCATTTTGTAAAGGGGATACACTTCGAAATAGTAACATTTATTAATTAGGTCAGAAGAGAATTATTCCACTTGTTATATCACAGTAGAATGAAATGATTTCCGTGATGGAAATTATTGGAATTTACCCTTTCTAAGTAATTATACATAAATAACAATTAGGAATAACCTGAGCGTTTGTCAATTATTTCAAGGAATGAAAATAAAAAGAAGATGAGGGAGAAAATGCCCATCGAATACCCTACGAAGACAGCCCATTCATTGCGAGAAGAAGTAGCGATGTTCGTTTGTATTTTACAGACGGAGACAGAAACACAATTTTTATGGTCAAAGGAGAAAATGGAATTATATAATCCATCCACAAACACTTCATATATGAAGAGAGAGAGAGAGAGTGTTAAGTTAAAAAAGGGTTATCTAAGTAATTGCTTCTGCGAAATAAATACACGAAAAGCTGCACTTATAATAAGTATTTATGTTACCCAGAGAAAATCAAATTCCACAAAACTTATATATCTGGATCTTTTAAAGACGGACTCATTCCATTAAGCTAATAATAAAGACATCACTTTACAAAACTCCCACAAGTAAGAGAATAAATGACCCCACCCCACCACCCCCCGCCGACCCGAGACCTCTCGGGGAAAAGACGAAGGTGCCTCTTATGAAGGCAGCGATGTCAAAAGAATCACTGGAGCCTCCACACTTAAGCAACGCCCGAGGGGTTACCTGCATACAGGTATTCCCAGAGGACAAACGATAATATTTCATTCGAATCACCCCGTTGAATGAATGCAATAGAAATATACACACACACACATATATTACACACAAACCAAAGTGGTTTATATATATATATTATATATAATATATTAGTATATATATATTTATATATATAAATATATATATATATATATATATATATATATATATATATATATATATTATATAATAATAATATTAATATAATATATAATAGGATAGAAATGTGATCAACAAGTTAGAGCTAGCATTATTACAGTTACTAAATCAAGACGATGAAAAAGAAAACGATGTGCACTTTCAAAATTCAAATCCTTTAAAAAAAAAAGGGATGATAAAAACGAAGTTTGTTTAGAGGCAACCAAAAATTCAACAGGCAACACCAAGCTTTTGTTTTCGGAAAACCAAAGCTTCTCAACCGACCAGAACTTTCCTTTCCGACCAACACTTCGCAATTTAAAAGATGTTGTGTTTATTTTTCGAGAGCTAGAACTACTGCTGCCATGTTCAGTTCAGACGGGATGGCAACCCTGATTCCTGACAGTTGATGTTTGGTATGGAAATTCTATTTTGGCTTATCCGGCCTTTCAGTAGCACAACTCTACCGATCAGCCCTCTACGGCTGACACGATCACTATGTTTATTACGATAACCACGTATTTTTTGTCGAGGACTGTATTGCGGACTTTATAATTAGTTGATTATTTCACTAAAAGGTTTTAAAACTTCATATAGAATAAGAAAGAACAGAATTCAAGCAGCAAATTCTGCGAGGAGATTTAAAACTGTGTAAATGATGAAAGAACAAAGTATTTTTAGTTGTGAAGTTCATAAAATTATCCGAAGGCTTGTCTCTGTTGGTGTCTGTTATTTGTTGTTGATGGTGCAGTTCATAATGAGTTCCTTATATTTATTATTATCGATTATCTACCACGTAAAAGTTGTACATACTTTTTCAGATTTGTTGCTTCATTTAATTTCTGCTGTAAATTAGAGTACGGCCACTGGACAGTACACAGTAAGAATATGTACGATGTCTTACAAGATTTAACAGAGAAAACGGAAAACTAAGCAGTTTATCCTGATCAAAAGATATTGGAACCAGTGTAAGGTAGTAAAACCTCGTATCAAATTTGATAACAATTGGCCATAAAATCTCTCTCTCTCTCTCTCTCTCTCTCTCTCGTCTCTCTCATCTCTCTCTGTCTCTCTCTCTCTCTCTCTTCTCCTCTCTCTCTGAACCGTACACATGAAGCATACCTGTTTCAACAACATTCTAACTCCCGTCAATGTCTGGCAAATTGAACGTTTACCTACAACTCTGACCATAACAAGGCAACAACAGACGTTCTAGAGTGAAAACACCCAACCCGACCATTCACTTGACTGAAGATGAACCTAGTACAAGGTTCGAACGCTCTTATTATTAAAGACTTTATACTTCACTTGCGATATTATTGTGGACCTGCAATCATCATCATCATCATTTTCGACACTGAAAATTGTGCCCAATAATAATAATAATAATAATAATAATAATAATAATAATAATAATAGTAAGAAGAAGAAGAAGAAGAGGAAGAAAACCAACAGGTTAAGGACAGATAGGTTTCTTTAAAGTTTGTAAATTTGCATTTAATTTTCGTGAATGTCCCACATTCTCCCCTTTGAAAGAGATTAAATACCAATACGTCACTAACGAGGTATTTGCTAATATATTTACAGGAACGATTACAAACAGCTACCTCAGAGTTCAGTATTTTTTTTAACTTCATTCGCCATTTCCCTTTTGAGTTCGTTCAGGGTAAATAGGTCGCATTGCTGTTCAGCAAAATAGAAATAAAAAGCTTAAGAAAAAAGATATTAACTACCGAAGTAGCATTAACGACCTCAATCCCAAAGGACTCCCCCATAAAAGGCAGAAAATGTCATAACTCTCTGAAGATGCGTCTTCATCCACATTTCTTCACCAATTCCAATTCCCCTTAGGTTAGCTCAGCAAACGTCCCGCTCTCCCTTCCCGGCATCGTGTGAGTAGGCGATGCTTTAAGGTCTGTTCAGAAGCCTCTAGAAACGAGAATACTTTTGCCGCGGGGATTTACTCTCGTTGGAGCCCAAATTGAATACATTCATTCAGTGAAGAAGACGGATTTAGATCTTTACATAGATGCCTCTGGGCGAAAGGGAAAAAGGGAGCTTTATGTTTAGTTAATATTGTTTGTCGAGTCTTTCAGAATGTTTTCAGGAGCATCCTTGGTTATTTATGAATATTGAAAAATACAGTAATAAAATGAAGTTTAACAGAATCTTAAAATTACAGCGGCAGTGAAAGACTGGTTAATAGGTGCTTCGATTAAAATGATGACTTTCGAGTTAGTCAAACTGCTTATGTTTTACGAAAGCCAACCACACACCCGCCAGCCTCTCTCTCTCTGTTTTTAATCTGTGATAAATATACAAACGCTTTTTATTTCCTTGTAGAGTGAAGTATTTCTTATAACTTTCAAAAAAATTGTGGGAGACGTAAACAAATTAAGTCAGAAGAGAGAGAGAGAGAGAGGTGAGAGAGAGAGAGAGAGGAGAGAGAGAGAGAGAGGTCATGTAATTATGAGACTGACAAGATCATAGATCCAACCCGCGTCAGTCATGAGCGAAGACTGAAGGAATAATGGGTATTTTCTGCAGTAAATGGAAGTTTTTGAGTAATTAATTAACGAGACCGAACACAGTAAACTGTTGCCGACTGAACGAATTTTGCTGTTGACTCCAAATCTTTATCTAATAATTCAGACATTCCATATTCCCTTCTTGATGCACACATTAATATACTCTAACGTCATCAGTTAAATTAATTCGCATTTACCTTAATTTTCTGTCATCAGTTCATCTTATTATATTAAAGCTCATATACTCACATATACCTTATCTCACTGACGTGTACAAACACACACACACACACACACACACACACACACACACACACATATATATATAATATATATATATATATATATATATATATAATATATATATATGTATATACATGTATGTATGTATGTTTATATATATATATATATATATATATATATATATATATATATGTAATGAATATTACATGATAAAAGTAATGTGGGAACATTCCTTAGAAGAAGAGCAGATAACGTAATCAGGTCAGGGGTTAAGCAGGAAAGTGTCCAAAGCCACAGCCCAGGATGTGTGTGACCCTTAGCTAAGCACAAATAGAAGACGCGAACAACAACCTAATTCCATGGGAAACCTACTTCGGCTCTCATGAGATGATGTGTAATACCTAGATATAAGTAGTGTTCGTTCGTACACATATATCTTTTGTTAGGTTTACTAGCCTATGGATTTGTACACCAATCGTAGAATCACTTCCTCTTCTCCTATCGTCTGGTATAGACATTCAACTCTTCTCTTGCAAAAGCTATCTCAAGATGTAACACTTTGAGAATACAAGTTTTTGCTACCTCTGTGTTTCCACGACATACCCTTCACATAACTTAAGTAACATGAATCAAGAACTCAGAAAATATCTTCCTGGCTGTATCGTGAGAGAGAGAGAGAGAGAGAGAAGAGAGAGCGAGAGAGAGAGAGAGAGGGCTGTGTGAACCTTAACACATCGCTATCGCTTGGCGGATCAAAAGTACCCACGTAGGCCTGCGTGTATCCAGGTTCTACAACATCAGCACTATTCACTAGACAATAAAGGATAGCAAAAGACTCTTCTGGCAGGTATAAATTCCGAGATATTTTCTTTACACTGAATAAATGCTTCCTTATGACTGTATTAATACTTTCGATGAGGCGTCAAAATACCAACCTTAAAATCTAACGAATTATTGAAGAACTCCTTATTTAGTTTGCTAAGTATATATATATATATATATATATATATATATTATAAAAACATATATATATATATATATATATGTATATATATATATATATATAACATATATATATATATATATATATATATATATATATATATATATATATATAACATATATATATATATATATATAAACATATATATATATATATATATATATATATATATATATATATATCATATATATTTGTGTGTGTGTGAGTGTGTGTGGACCTATAATCCTGAAAATAAAATGTGCCTCTGTCGAAAGAATTAGATGGAAAATGTCACAAAGCTTTCAAAGAAAATGAACACCCTCTGAAATATATATATATATATATATATTATATATATTATAGTATATAATATATATATTCTATATATATAATATGTATGTATGTATATATATGCGCTTTACTAAATTATGACCGTAAATAAAATCTTACCTTATTCCATTACTTCTTTTACGTTGAACGACAGTTAGTTTCATTCTTCTTGTCTGAAAATGATAAAAATTATTAGTCGGTAGATTGACGTATTTTTCCGTGCAGTGAATATTTTATAAAGGTGGCCACAAGACCTCTCAAAAAAAATATATTTTGGTGAATGTCAGTTTGTTTCACCTGGTATTTATATATCCTGCAAATGCTATATTCCTTGCATATTTCTTTTCGCTCAAAAAGTTTAATCTGGTCAAAACAGTATCTACTTATGGATTTAGCTTAAGTTCAAAATAAGGTTCTACTATGGCAATTTCATTGAAAAAATAAGTTATTAAATCAAAGTAAAGCAGCTGATTAAGTTCATTTTTTTTTGTCTATTGAAGATATAAGAACGGTTTCATGATGGCGTAATTAACTATAGAATTAATTCATAATTTTAATAATAATTGAACAAATAATAAATGTATACCTAAAACAAATTAATTCAGTAAATAATCTTCAAGTAACGCTACAAATGAAATGATAAAATCAGTCTCAATACGACATACGTTTGCAAATGGGCTCCAAAAATTGAAAACTAAGTCTATGAACTAAGTATACGGTTTTCAATAAAGTAAATTATTGTGAATTACATATTATTATCAACATTATTTTTTATCATGTTAAAGACATTGTGCGACAATTTAACCCAAAATACACCCTCCCTAATCTGTAAATGTATTGTGTTTGTCATAAAGCCTCAATTAAGGACATGGTTAACAAACAAACGTCAAATAAACGAATTTGAACGTAAAACCCAAAGAATAGAAAGTTAAAGATATATGTGTGATTTCGGTGTCTCTCTTCAAACTTGGTTTCATTCAACGGTAATTAAATAATTGTTTTTTGGCCAAAATTTTCCCTGAAATAAAGGAAAAATTCTTTCCATCTCGTTATTATTGATAAAAGAATATAAGTCATTTCATACCACCATAAAAAAAGATATATTCATTTAGTCAGTCATGTCATATGCTATAAATGCAGAACCTATCATACGGCAAGTTCCCCGAAGCCATTGTTAATTCTCTCTTGCGATAGTGATTAAATTAAACAAACATGAAGACCTTCAGGAGTTGAGCAATTCATGCATATTGGAATATGTCAAGGAGATATTACCTCCTGTGTGCGCGTGTGTAATATACATATATATATATACACACACGCGCACACACACACACACACATATATATATATATATATATATATATATATAGTATATATTATATATAATATATATTATATATATATATATATAGATATATATATATATATATATATATATATATAGTATATATATATATATATATATATAATACATAACGGTAATTGTATGAAAGGAAGGGACCACACCCGCTTGGTATGAATAAGCCACCATATGGATTTTGACTTAAGCTATTTATATCACACCCAAGTCTGCGATTACGTCTTAAAGTTGGCGCACATTCATCTGGAAGGGCGTGGCGGCGTTATCGACTCAATGCACAGTTATTTTATTAATCAAAGATACCAATTTCCGTCTAATGTATCGTTCCTAGCTACGCATTTTACGAGTGTGAAGTGTTATTAATTTCCTTACATAACGTACAATTACTGACAGGAGGTAATGTCCCATTGGCATATTCCAGTATGCAGTATATATACATACATACATATATATATATTATATATATCATATATATATACTATAGTATATATACATATATATATACACACACACACACACACACACATATATATATATATATATATATATATTATATTATATGTATATATATACGTATATTGGGAAAGAACGAGGGAGTGGAATACTAAAACAAATACTAATGAAATGACAAGTTTTGTTTCATCTACTTGATCTGCTTTCAGCTATTGCTTATTAAAAAAATAAATAAATAAATAAACTAAAACAAATAAAACATTATTATCGATGAGAGATGAAATCTAGTACAAGTGTATGAGTGTCAAAATATATGAAAACTAAACAGACTTATTATCAGTGAGAATGCAGAAGTTTCTCCAAAGACTTTGATATATATTCTTTTTTACAGATTAAGCAAAAACTCCAATTTAGACAAATGAATGATTACAACGTCTGGCCTTATGTAGATTTAAATTTCATATTCATAAATTTACACCATTTCACTTATTTGCCATTAGGACTAAAAGCATTTACCAGTTACTGCATGATATACATCCTTTTACTGAACATGAAGATCAAAGATAAATCTTGTTTTGGAATCGCTAATTAAGATATATTCAAGAAAATACCTAAAACAAGCAGAAATGGCAGGATATCTTTTTCTCTTGCCTAAGATTATTACGAAAAGGGAACCACCTGAATACGATCGCAGGAGAGAGGTTTATGGTCGTTCTCTTTTGTCATTTCTTGAAGACGTTTTATTCCCGAGACAAAAGAAGATTTCCAACTGTCTTTTTCCCCATGAGCATAAGAGATTAATGGAATTTCTCCGCCTCCCTCACTTTCCTGTGAATAAAGACACCCAAAGTGAGCTTTTGTGGTCACAATCAGAGAAACAATTGGATCAGACGCTTCTCAAATAGACAGAAGGTTTCTGCTTATGAGTACAGGAAGTCAGTTTTGATATATTTTTTAAGAAAATCTTTGATCAAAGCATTAGTCTCTCTTCCCTTTAGGGAAATGGACTGGAGTGGGAGAGCTTCTTACTCAAGCAGAAACAGAAGTTTCAGATCGCCCAAGGATGTTCGAAGAAGAGCAATAAAAGAGATCAGGAATGCACTTTCTGGATTCGTTCAAAGAAACTTTTTTTTTATCTCTCTCCTAACATGCATTTACTTTTTGAAGTTCTCAATTGTTATCTTTTCACTCATACAAAATTAATGGTATGCATAGAACTCAGGATTTATTTGGTAGAGGGAAAAACAAAACCTTAAAAATTGCAAAGTGAATAGAATTGATAGAACAGACAACACATCCCAATTCACATCATTGCCGGAATCGGATAAAATAGGTGGAATGAACGAAAGGCAAACTCCCCTTACTAATAAAATACCGTGCAACAGATTTAGAGTCTGTATGAAAGGAAAAATATACAGTGATTCCTTAGATTCCCATTGACCAGAGATGAGATGGGGAATCATATTATAATAGAATCAAAGTCATTCATTATTCATTTTACGTGTGTAAATTAGAAAGTGTACTGGTTTCGACTTCCAAGTTTGACTTTTAGAATCTTGGAAAACGAAAATCAGCTGAAAAACGTTCTGTACTTGACGTATTTCTTAAGTAGGAAATATTACAAAATTACCTCAGATACTGTTTCAATTATTTTTGATGGGACAGGAACACTAGTTCAGTTACGTGTCATTCTCATTCAATTCAGCCAAGAAAGCATTTCAGAATGACGCCTCCATCGCGTACGTATTCTGTTCTTCGCTTCTTGGCCAAATGAATCTGAGTCGGGGCAGAGGCCAATTTTCCACTGAAGAGAAAAGTGAAAGTTTCCTCTCCTGAGGTCAACTCTTTTTTTATCTTTCCTTTATGCTGAGACTTCCTTTCCTTCGCTTCATTACTCGATCGTTTGAGACGCTTCTTTTGCTGGCTGCTCTTCTCTTCTGGGGATAAAGTTCCCCGGTAATTAACTGGGTGAATTCTGGTTCCATTGTTCCCCCAGTCATTTCCATGAATAAATCCACATTCTTTTGAAAATTGTTGTAAGGTTTGAATGTTGAGAAGGTCATTTGTGCCTTTATTATTATTATTATTATTATTATTATTATTATTATTATTATTATTATTATTATTATTTTTTGCTCTATCACAGTCCTCCAATTCGACTGGGTGGTATTTATTGTGTGGGTTCCGGGTTGCATCCTGCCTCCTTAGGAGTCCATCACTTTTCTTACTATGTGTGCCGTTTCTAGATCACACTTCTGCATGAGTCCTGGAGCTACTTCAGCGTCTAGTTTTCTAGATTCCTTTTCAGGGATCTTGGGCTCGTGCCTAGTGCTCCTATGATTATGGGTACAATTTCCACTGGCATATCCCATATCCTTCTTATTTTCTATTTCAGATCTTTGACTACTTGATACCTTATCCATTTTGTTATTATTACTATTATTATTATTATTATTATTATTATTGTTATTATTATTATTATTATTATTATTATTATTATTATTCCAACTCAAGATTTTATCGCTCTCAGGAGTTTACCGAAATAAGACTGACATCAATTTAATAATGTTCCTGAAAGTTTGGAGGAAAGAAATCCGACATAAAACGATTATCCTGTTTTTTGGATGGAAGGAAAATATCCTGAGAAATAAAATGTTTCAAGTAAATAAAATTTTCATGTAGAATAAAAATAAAAGCGGTATCATAAATAGAAAGCGGCTTATATTCCTGAAATGTTAACGTTCGTGTATCTTGTTCTAGTATGAAAGATCAGTTTACTTTTTTGAACATTTATTTTCCGATCTTAGATAATTACAGTACCCAGAATACACGGAACTCTTTATGCAAATCATGTTCAGATTGCCCTTTTCTCATCCATCATACAAGGGACTTTTTCCAAGATTAAGCCATTTTTTTCCTAACCAGAAGTGACTTTAAAGATAATAAACTATAGACCAAGGTCAATGCTACTTTCATACTTGAACTGTTTAAGAATTTTCGTATACCTACATGGAGGGCCCACCAGTGATGCGTCGAACCCCATGCAATCATTGCAACAGTCAACTGCAACTCTGAATAATTTAGAGGAAATCAAATAACACGGACAAAACCCTTTTACTGTTTATACAATTAACCTCCATGAAATATAATGCCAAAGGCCCATTCTATCTAACTCACATACCCCGACAAATTATATCTCCTGTCCAAAATAGAAATGCTATTTAAACTTAACCCCAATTACGACATCTCTCATAGGAAAAGAAGAAGAACAAAAATAATAGCAACAATAATAAGTGAACTTTCTCCATTACAAAGCGCACATAAGAGAGGAAAAAACATATATATAATCCAACATTTTCCCCAAAACTGCAGTATGCATCGTTACGGAATTTGCTACCGCAACATACCTCATCGACCGGAAACAACCGGAAAGCAACCCCCCTTACATAGTACATCTCCTTGGAATGCCAAAATCAACATCTGAAAATAGTGCAAATCTCCGAGTAAACAACTCCAAAGGAAAAAAATCAGCATCCGGACTCATCACAGCATTATTAGCAAAAATCCACCTGTGAACACCTCAGGTGCTCGAACGGCATTATAGATTTGTCTAGTCAGACTTGCAACCTCAGAAACCATTATTCTCCAAATATTTTATACTAACACGATATAACCACATTTCACAAACTTATCTCCAGGATATCACCAAGGTACTCAAAAATTGTCATTAAAACATAACTCCCCCATGACACAGCCCCAAGTATATAAAACCAAATTATCACCCATCCGGGATAAACCACAGAAAACCACAATTCCACAATTATATACTGCCAAAAATAACCACTGGTGAATATAACAATACAACACCTCCATAAAACCACAATTCAGTAATGCCACCTGCCTCTTAAGAGCCACCACACCAAAGGAACCCCAATACCCCCTCTCTGGCTTGTAAGACCACAGAAATTCAACTCCAAAAATCATAACCACAAGTAATTCACACCAAAGATTAATGCCAAAAAGGAAAAACTCAGCCCCCCCCCCCAGAAAATCAGTAATAATATGAAAAAAACCATCCACATATCACTATATTAATAATAATAATAATACCACTTAGGCAATATTCCCCTCCATTTCACTTATAACCACATATCACCATATTCCCTTCTCCATTTCACTAATAACCACATGGAATAAAACCAAGTATCCAAAAAATATCATTACACTCCAAGCAGGGTCATCAAAAAAGAAATTCTGTCCCCGAAAAATGCACTCAAAGCATCTAGCTGATACACTCAAAAATATTACTACATATCTCCTCTCACAAAGGTTTCCATTTGCACCAATTCTCCTCATAATGGGAACCTCAAAAAGCATCTCGAAGGAGCTCAATGTTATAGTCAAATACTATAAACTCTCTGTTTAGCATAACTGCCGAGAAGGGCAAAAACTTGGCAAATAAAATTGCCCAGGAAATTCTAAAAAAAATCATCAGTGTGCCATAACTCATTACAACCAAACCACAAATCCGAAGTGTCTAAACAAAGTCTTCCCCATATTCACTCTGGCACAGGCCACCAGAAACTTAATCAAGTTTCCTATCTCTGGCAAAGTTGCAACAAATACAATTGTGCAAGAGGCTAACAATTTCCGGAACATAATATCCAGAAAAAAATGTAGTGCCATTATGTACACATTCAAAAATGCAAAAATTCTCCCCTAAATCTCTCTGCAGCATCAAACAGCTGAAATTACAAACGCATTCCCGAACAATGATTCCAAGTCATGAACTGAGATATTTAAAATCTACACTAATTGTTCGGAGAAAAAAATAAATTCAAACTCGCTCATGATAAAAAAAACTTACGTCAGCGATGGCTAACATCCAAAAGGGGAAATTAAAAAATCAATGGCAATGTTAACTATTCCTGTGACACCTGTAACATCTGCGACTCACGTAGACTTCAAGCAGTTATCTACTGAACCCAGAAAAAAAGGAAAACTAGGGCTATCACAGAAAAAAATAAACCCCCGGGCTAAAGAAGACCGGTAGGTATTCTCACTTTGACTTTTACCACAGTCTTTGAACAGGGGATTAACACAATATCCTCTGATAAAGCACCATTATATCTATGGTTAGTACCTTCCATATTAAAAAATATCACAACCCTTAGTATCATTACAAGCACCCATGTAAGTATCAGAAATAACACCAATATTAGTACTCGCCAGTATTACCAATATTACTAATATCACCACCCATATTATCATTGGCACATTCACCAAAATTATTACCTCCGTGAACTCCAATATAATCCCCGCAAATATCTACCATAATAATTCTCCGTAATAATTCCCCCGTATCACCAGTATGAGCTTTAATATTACCACTCACCAGTATTATCACCACATTCACCAGACACATCACCAATAGCATCACCAAACACATCACCATTTGCAAATAATCTCCATAACCCCAGTTCTAATCACACCCTCTACCATTGTGTAGGGGCATTCTCCAAAGAGCAAGGAACACTTGCACCACATTCATTTCATATTCATGTTCTCTTTATGCAAAAGAAAGAACAAAAATTGTTCTAAAAGAAACCCTACAGGCATATCACATCATCTCTCAGTGGCTATCAGCTGATGGCATTGAACTTTCTTATCCAAGGCCAAACGGAGGAGACAAAAAAAAAAAAAAAAAAAAAAGGACTTACCCCTCAACCCCCGGTACAAAGAAAAAAAAGTTCACCCTCCCTTAGACTCTACCCCTTGGATTGAACTTAACTGGTTGCTAAGCAAAAAATGCGCTGAGAGCGTATGCATGAGAGACACTGTCTCCAAAAAGCAATCTAAGCACCTCGAGAACTGAGCTGCATGTATGAAACCTTCATATATATACGAATGCATCACCTTTAAACATGTTCTAAGAAACTTATCACGTTCTGCTTTTATGGGAAAAATATGGTAATCTGAACTGCCTCTTTAACTCCAAAAATGATTAACACACAAAGTTAGAGAGAGAGAAAAAAAAACACAAGGGCCTAACAAAAATGTAACACTCACGTCGTCAATGAAAAGAACACCATATCGCCGACTTGCTCATGTAAAAAACACGCTAACACACACATACTTGTGTGTGTAAAAATGACCCAATACTCGAACAGCGAACACTTAGTAAAACACGCATTCACAGATATCAACTGAGCAAGACATCCTTGAAGGCGTCTCACAGCGGACGAAAATACTGACCTTAATTGAATTTCTCCCTCCCAGTACCACAACGACTGCTCAAAAATTCCTATCATCTGTCACCTAGCATATGAAATCTTAGCCCATTTCCACAACCAATCTCTCAAAACAGCCTCTTTGAGCTGCCATTAATCTCACAAAAGGCGTAACAATGGTCCCTACACCGCTAGCCACCAACTTTTACCGAGATCCTAATCTCGGTACTTCTTAAAAGGGTCTGGTAGCTTGGTTGTGCGTCTAAGGCACTGGCTAACACCCATTTTCTCTCACTCCAACACTAACATCCCCCGCCTCTCTCTCTCTCTCTCTCCACAACATCTCTCTCTCTCTCTCTCTCTCTCTCTCTCTCTCTCTCTCTCTCTCTAACCTGCCAACACTTCCCCCCCACACCCTCCATTACCTAAGGCAATTAAATCAGACTCGTGAACTATAAAGATACATTTATTTAAGAGCAAAGTATTAGCTAAATAACTCAGGTTCTAAACAAAAAGATTAAATGAAAGATTGAACTCAGAAAGCCCAAATAACTCAGATAACCCTCGATAATTAACCAAATAACTAACATTAGTTTAGTCATAACATTAGGCATAGTTAACATAGTCAGTACACCATGGAACATTAGTCAAGTTCCCATTTCTAATTAAGTCACCATATTCAGTTCCCCTTTGTCTCAGAACCGCCTGTTAGAAGACAGGAGAACACACCGATAAGCACAAGATTATAAATTAAAATCAAAAGATCATATTAAATAGAACATCTTTGAAATAAATATTCAAAATACAATCAAGCCACACCTTTGGCTAAAGAATAAGTATGCTTACCCATTCAACACAGAATTCACACACACTTCACCAAAAATACTTTTGAAGAAGCCATCTTGGCTCCTTGCCTCTCTTGTACAGATCTCTAACCTTGGTAATCTTACTTACTCATTATGTAGGGATGAAGCTCGCACACACGCACAAACTCACTCAAATTGTTCACACCCAAGTAACTGCCTCTAACCAGTTTCAGAAGGCACCTCTGCAACTGCCCGTGCATAGAGACAGGACATGGCACTGATCTGCATAGTTAGCAACTTTGACATTGCGCCACCCAAGAAAGATATATCAGCATTTCCTAAGCTTGTCACTTCGGAAACTTTGTTTCCAAGAAGCTAAATTGATGATTCCCTACATTCTAAGAAAGTCACAGCATCTCACATTACAACGGTGTCTTAAATATATTATTAATTCCTCTTTTTATATAACATATACATATACACAAATGTGTATGTGTCACAAAGGAGAGTTTGATCAACACTTCCTTTAGATATAACAACTTTTGATATCATAGAACCCTCTCTGGGTGCGAAAACATCCTTACCATATATAAAGCATCATTATATATAATGCATTTCTACATCAAAGTTTACACCAACAGAGAAAAATGTCTCACCCTCATTCACGTCAAGAGGCGAAACTTCAGGAAGAAAGACTGAAAGTTGTCATGAGTCGAGTGACGACTCCTTCGGCCTCTAATTAATGACGAAAGAAAGAGCAAGAGGAAACTGGACACATCATCAATCTCTCTTGACGACTGACTCATCATTTTTCACTTTGGAGGGATAACGCCATTCCTTTGTTCCTATAAATCATATGACAGTCTCGGTGAGAAACCGTCTCTTTCCTTTCTCTTTACAGACACGTGCCCGCGTTACGTTCGCAGACGTACGCATATAGAATATCAGACACGGGCACAAAATCGTGCAAATAAAAACAACATATATATATATATATATATATATATATATATATATATATATATATATATATATATATATATATAGTGTGTGTGTGTGTGTGTGTGTGTGTGTGTGTGTGTGTGTGTGTGTATGGTGACCAGGATCTTGGGTATCGAGGGAAGGCACGTTCTTTAATGACACTTAGCTTAGTAGTGATTAAAAAGTCCTCCGAACAACCTTTCTAGTAATTTGAGACATGCTGACGGTACTGACATTTGAGACCGTAACAGGGTGAATGTGTTTGTCCTTAGTACAACAACATTTACTTATTAGTTAATTTCAATGCGTCAAGAAGCGCTAGGTTAATAGCAGCAATTAGAGAATTTGTCGATTAGCCGACAAGCTGTATCCTTCGAACAATATTCGGCAGTGAATAGAAAAACGCTTAGTTGACATCATTGACCCGAGAGAAGCGGTGTTTGCTATCTTAAAAGGGTAAACCAACCGCAATGCGTCAGCAGTTGGCTTGAGGGCGACAAGGGACGTGTATGTATGATGAACATACCTGTATGAAGCAAGAATATGCTCCATGAACGACGAAACTTTGTCGTCACTCAAAGTATGACGTATTTGTGATGTCATATACCTCTAATTGTGTTTAAAAGAGAGAGCCTTAGGGAGAAGGGCAGAGCGCTCTCTCGTAACTACTATCTTGAGAGGGAAAGTGTAAAACCTGAAATGATAATATAGAACTGAACTTCATTCTAATTTTCATTTGTCCACCACACTCAAGTGAAATCTGGATAAGGACCACAGTGTCTTCTTGCAGAAGTGAATTCCAAGTAAGACTTAGTACCTTTATGTATTAACTCTTAAACTATAACATTTTCTTCCCTGAAAAGTTCGAATCTGATAAATGAAAAGAGAATGAAATATTTTAAAGAATTATGGTATCTATTCGGAAAACGACTGCTTTTTTTCTGGACTACAATCATTATAAGAAATGATCGCAGGACTGAGCTTAATAGAACATGATAAATGACTTCATAGAATTTTACTTAAACAACAAGAGAGAGAGAGAGAGAGAGAGAGAGAGAGAGAGAGAGAGAGAGAGAGAGTAGCAGTGCTTTCTGTTACCTAAATAAAATAAATAATGAAAAACCTGGCGATGTATCTGGATTCACTGGGAACAAAATGGTCAAATATTAGAAGGTGG
>NC_087211.1:63492730-63495230 GCF_015104395.2 Macrobrachium nipponense
GGTTAGGTTAGGCTTAAGAGACTTAGAATTTTTTCACTCAGTGGGTTAAATTAGTGTAGGGTTAGGTTAAGGGGGGGACTTGGAATTTTTTTTTCCACTCGTATTCATATTTATGTGAAATGGGGGTTTTCTCATCTGTAAAGTATATTCTTGAGGCAATAGGTTAGGTCAGGTTAAGTTAGGTTAAGGGTCGTAAAATTTTTTCTGTTATATTCATATTTATGTGAAATTGGCGGTTTTTTCGCCCATAGAGTATACTTGACCCAAAATGGGGGTTGGGTATTGTACATGGGTAAGGTTAGGTTAAGGGGGACTTAGAATTTTTTTCCCCTCATATTCATATTTATGAGAAATGGTGGTTTTTTGTCCTTAGAGTATATCTTGAGCCAAAATGGTGTTGGGTATTTCACGTGGGTTAGGTTAGGTTAGGCTAGGTTAAGGGACTTAGAATTTTTTCAGTCTGTGGGTTAGGTAATGTTAAGATAGGTTAGGGACTTAGAAATTTTTCACTCTTATTCATATTTATGTGAAATGTTTTTTTTTTTTTTTTTTTTTTTTTTTTTTTTTCCATCCGTATGAGTATATCTTGAGCCAAAATGGGATTGGATATTTTTCGAGGGGGTCGAGCGAAACCATGGTTCTCCTATCCTAACGAGTTTTCGTGAGTTTTGTTTTTTTTTTTTATTCTGAACTAGAGCGAAATATTTAGTGTTTTTCACGTGGGGTTGTTAATGGTCAACGTACGTGAGGTTAAGATAAAGGCGACCTTATGGAGTTTATCTATGGAGTTTATCACCTGTGAGCCAAATTGGGTTCGGGTGTTGATGCCGAGCCGAAATGTGGTCTTTTTACCCTACTGGCAGTAACGGAGATAACGCGTTGTTATCTATGCTAACTATTTCGTGTTTGAATTGTTGATCAATTTATGATTATTGCTCCATTATTATTACTCGTATCAGTGCTTTCCCATTATTCATGTAGAAAACTCTTTCCAGTTTTGCAGCCATCATACTTGATTTTGAAGGTATATAAGATGCTGCTTCTAGTTTACAAAACTAACCCTAGTTAAACCTTACATTAGATACTGGTAAAGCTTGAACCCACTGGTATATATTATTGGATTTGTTTTTCTTAGGGTTAAGCACTCCTATATTATCAATAACTTGGTCATACTTGGTGGTAATTTATTCAAGAACTAAGTGTCTCCTTTACTGCTTAACCTAGCTGGTCGAGTGACCAGCGGTAGAGCGGACAAATGAAAAAGTATATTTTAAACATAAATTCCTCTTCAGTAAAATCCGGATTACACGAGAAAGCAACGGTATAACCCATTTTAAAAGCTTTATTTATAGAATAGATTTATTTTATAGACTTTTTCGAACAGAATAGGTAGAATATGAGTCACAAAATCGGTACAAATCGGTAGAATGATTTGCGCATGGCTATTAGGATTTATAGTCGGCGATGCATGATAACTTTGTGTAGTATTTTTCGCTTTTATTGATAAAATGCAAATGTAACATATATTTAGCAACGTTGTGACGTATAGGATATAAAGTTTATTGCTGTTATATAAACACATTTTATGATTTTTCCAACTGGGGCGAGGTCTTGTAAATTTTATTACTCTCATCTTATCATGAAAGTGATTAAGACAGTTCTCCCCCCCCTTCTCTCTCTCTCTCTCTCTCTCTCTCTCTCTCTCTCTCCACATATATATGTGTATAATATATATATATATATATATATATATATATATATATATATGCACAAGAGAGAGAGAGAGAGAGAGAGAGAGAGAGAGTAGAGAGAGAGAGAGAGAGAGAGAGAGAGAGAGAGAATTTGTGCTTTCATCAAACACCTCTTCCCTCATAAGGTGCGCGTGTTACCCATGCGAGTTCCAGCAAGTCCATTTTAGATACAGTTGCTAGCTAGGGGGGTCCTTTTTACAACATAATTGCTACCACCCAGTCGTCCTACTGCCAGGTACGCATAATTCACTGCTAAGGTCAACAGACGCAGTAGCTTGTTAACGGCGCTTGCCCGTGCACGCCCAGGAGTTAAACAATCGGGCTTTTCAACAATAAAGGGTAGCTTACAAAAAAATTGTCATCCTGCGTGATCTCTATGCGAATAAGCTATATATCACAAAATAAACATGTTTTTCTTTTTATATGGTAATTATGGTAATTTTTATCACTTAATTTATGTCTCTCCAGTTTATCACGCTCACTCCACATGTCGTACACAAACATCATGAGCAACTTCATAGCATTTCCGTTTGACATCCACATGCAACTACCTTGCATGAGAGTTGGCTCAACAGTTCCAACGCAAAGTCGGATTTTGGTCCTGTAGACACACAAGATGTCTTCCAAATATTTTGCATTCAGTTTTATAAACTCGTTTGAAAGGGAGAATATGGTTTGGTTCTGAATCACAGTTCCTGCATGAGTAGATATAATCTATTTGGTTTCTGTGTACATCTTTCTGATTTAGT
>NC_087211.1:63500230-63510230 GCF_015104395.2 Macrobrachium nipponense
ACTTCTCTGTTGAGTAGAAATGGAGAATGACTGTTAATAATGAGAGTGTGATTTACAGTAAGGGACCACCTCAGAGTAGTAGTTGCTGTCGGAATATACAACCCTTGGCCGACTTATATTCGGCTTAATTTAGTATTATGTTGCTTTTCTGCCTTTCGCTTTTTATCATCCTATAATGACGTTTGGTCTTCCTTGATCTTAATGCATTCCATTTTGCACAATTACCTTATGAAGGGCCTCAGTGGCGTGGTCGGTATGCTGTTGGTGTGCCACCTCGATGGCCGCGAGTTCGATTCTCGGGCATTCCACTGAGGGATCAGAGATGTGTATTTCTGGTGATAGAAGTTCACTCTCGACGTGTTTCGGAAGTCACGTAAAGCCGTTGGTCCCGTCACTGAATAACCACTTGTTCCATGCAACGTAAAAACACCATACAAACAAACAAGCAAACAAACAACAATTACCTTACAGTTTTCTAACATGCTAAATTACTTGAAGTAACTGAAGGTGGTCTTTTCGAGTATCAAGATTTCATGCTATGTAAGGTTCACACCGACCTCCGTCTTATACGATTTTTTTTTCTTTTTCTGTGAAGGGATTGTAAAAATATCCACCATATTTTTTTGACTAAACCGATTGTTTTTTTTTTTCTAATCCATAATAAATTGCAAATATTGCAGGTATATAATTTTGTAATATTTTGATATATCCTACTTATTATGTAAGTGAAATGTAATATTTTTATAATTAACGAAAAAATATCAAGATTTCTCCATTCTCTCTAACTGTTGCTTCAAAACAATGTGATCAATAATGATCAAGTGTCATTTATGTAAGAAAGACCGATGATGATGCTCTTTCAGAAACTAAATGACCGGATTGCAGTGATACGCTTTACTTTTCATGCGACTTATGTGAAAAATCTCCGAAAAACGCCGAAATGTCATCATCGTGTTTTTAGTGTATATGATCTTTGTTAATTATCCGTTGCCCTGTAAAACACCTTCAAGCTGAAACGGTTATACCATCTGTGAAGGTCATGTATGTAAAACAGTTTCAATTTTGTGTAGATCTAATAGGTATATATATTTGGTTTCATGTACGAGTATATGCATGTGCGTGTGTGTGTGTATTTCTGAAATACTGGGACTGCGAGATCACGTGTTAAATAGAAATGAAAGGCGTAATGGAATGGTGTCATATCATTATTTTTATTTAAAAATGAACAAATGGTCATATGAAGCAGGCTTGAAAGGCCACTGACTCGCAAAACAAGCATCCGGTCCCGTGTAGAGTGCACACATACGGGCACATATACACATGTATATAATGTGTAAGTGTTGTGTATATGTAAAGTGAATTTAGTGCTCATTGTTTTTTAACAGATACTTTTAATTTATGTATTGTTTATTTTATTTTATTAATTTTTTTTTACAAATTTAATACCCACAGTGTCCTCTTAAGTTCTTAATTACTTTTCACTTTTAAGGCTAAAAACTAATCAATACAAATGAAGAGTTTCTGATGGCTATGGCCGGGATTCGAGTGCGGGCCCAACCATAATGCTAGTATGAGGCAGTCGGTTAGACCTATTTATCTTGAGTTCTTATAGTAATTACAGCCGTACTTCCCGGAAAGCTTACTCTATACTGAATAAATGTTCTCTGTACATGTAGTACAGTACTGTAGCCTTTGGTAAAGGTCCTGTCTTAACACATTTGTAGAAGCATGGGTTTCGGGTAGAAAAATTCAGACCGTTCCAAACAACGTAATTGTGAAACTTGAGATAATTTAGCTTTGGCTCCCAAAAACTGTGAAAAAATAATTGTAATTTACATTATTAAATTGGGGATGCAAGTCCATGGATTAGTTCATTGCCCTAACACTAAAAGCATAAAAGCCATGGAATATAATTTATAATCTGTATAAAAGTAACTAAGATACGTGTACTATAATTTAAAAAAATATGTATCCACTAGTTTTTAACGTAGAGCTTCGGAGTGTCCATAGAGCATTATAAAAAATGTGAAAGTAAACAGATTTGCTTAATAGAGCTGTACCTCATGCAAATGAAAATAAACTTTCATGGACTACCACGTCAATTAGGGTAGGAACACCCTAATGAAGGATTTGAAATGTAAATTTAAAGGAGAGGAGGGGCTTTTAGAAAAAGATCAAGCAAAGAGGAGGCAGGGTTTTTCTTGATAACTATCAAAGGAGTTTGGCTCTCCTAATTAATTTGTCCAACGCGCTTAAAAAGAAAAAAAGTAAAGGGATGGTTTTCTGACTTATCTTATGCAGGGGAGCTGTTTCGTAACGAGACCTCCCACTGGACTTAATGTAATGAATAGAATGCGCACACTTGTGCTGCTGTAAGAAGATATAAAGAAAACTCGTTTCATTTTGGCAATATATTTAAAAAAAGTTAAAATCCACTAAGTTTTTTCGTTGCCCTGCGTTGTGGGGGGGGGGGGGTGTTATTTGCCCGGTAGATGGTGATGTATTGAAGAAAGGAAGCGGTATTCAACTCGAGGAAATTGGATATTTCACAGCTATGTATTTATTAAAATAACTTTTTGAAAAATAATGTATTCATTTTAAGAGTGATCACATTGGTCTAAGAGAGAGAGAGAGAGAGAGAGAGAGAGAGAGAGAGAGAGAGAGTTTATGACTACTTAATTGGCTTGACAACAACTACATGTATGTTATTGACGCCGGAGAGAGAGAGAGAAAGAGTGAGAGAGATAGAGATATGTGCACTTCATTCTCTACTTAGATCATCAAAACCATAGCATAACCATACGTAAACGCGCATGAGAGAGAGAGAGAGAGAGAGAGAGAGAGAGAGAGAGACGAGAGAGGTGAGAGGGGAGAGGGGAGAGAACTTTAGCATTTAAGCGTGATATAATGAGTTTGAACGCCTGACACCTTCCTAAAAGACTGGCAGACGGGCGCATTCATTTGCACACCCCAAAATGCGAGCATTATGTAAATGAACGAAAAAGCCACGCAACCTTCTTCTTCTTTGTTATGGGGGAGGAGATAAAGTGGAACTGCGGATGGAGGAAGTAAGGCCTTGCTGTGACGTTCAACCCCCCCCCCCCCCCCCCACCCCCCCCCCCCCCCCCCCCCCCCCCCCCCCCCCCCCCCCCCCCCCCCCCCCCCCCCCCCCCCCCCCCCCCCCCCCCCCCCCCCCCCCCCCCCCCCCCCCCCCCCCCCCCCCCCCCCCCCCCGGCCCCGACTTCCTCCTGTCTCTCAGGAAAACTGGGGGAAAAACGAATTCGCATCTTGAAGGCTTTGCCCGAGTTGCTTTAGTTGTTGCGCTTGTTTCTCTGCTGTCTGCTTGCGCCAGATGTAGATTTTCTATGAAAGGGGAGATGCTTGGGAGTTCCATCGAAAGACATTGTACCTTTCGTTCCTTTTACTGTGCCTCCGTTTATATTCTCTCTCTTGTATCTTACTTTCCACCCTAACAATTGATCTATAGTGCAACTGCGAGGTTTTCCTTCTGTTACTCCTTTCAAACCTTTTACTGTCAATTTCCGTATCAGCGCTGGATGACCTCATGGGTCCCAGTGCCTGCCCCTTGGCCTATATTCTATATTCAATTCAATTTCACCTTTGCGGCGTGTTTAGTACAATCAGGGTTGGGGTCAGTTGATTTTTATCAAATCACATCAATTCTTATTCAACGAAACTTGTGAATGTATCAAATCCAGTTCAATTCTGAATAATTTTCAAAAATGTTCAATTCCAATTCAATTCAAATCATGAGGGTTTCAATTCCATTTCATTATATCATTAATTTTTCATATGCGGGGCGAAACTTAAATTTTTCTCACCGCGGGTAATCTACTCACATCTGTATCAAGTATCAACATTCTTTCCACAAAGACTTATATAACTTTGTAGTAAACATAGAGCTCACGTTTTCAATAAAAAAAAAAATCGGTTCTCAAAAATTTCCTTTAGGACAATGTTACCCCATATTATAGGCCTATCTTATCAGCTCAGGTACTCCAAATTGCGGCTGTGGTAAAACAAAATTCTAGAAAATCTCATTATACAACTTTGTATCGGACATAAAATTGATATTATTTATAACCAAAAAGTTGGCATCGTGTAATAAACAAAATTCATTTTTTTTATAAACAACAACATCGACTAGTATAATAATTCTTGTCAATTTGCCTGAATGATGGTATGTAGCAGGTGGAGCTTATGATCATGTGAATATGGTTGCCAATCACCATAGTAGCTAACAGGATAGGGCAAGTAATTAAGGAGTAGATTCGCCCTGTGTGTACAGGACCAGTATGGGTATGACTCATGACTGGTACGGGTATTAGTCAGAACAGTAGAGTTGGAAAACAATTTTAACAACAGAATAGCCTTTGTTTTGATAATAGCCTATGATTTGTATGTTTTGTTCTTTATTGCCTAATTATATCTCTGTAAAGAGATATCTATTCATAACACGTACAAGATTAACAAGTCTAATTCCTGTCTGGTTACCTGAATGGAATGGTGTGTAACAGGTCCAGCTTATGATTATATGAGTATGGTTGCCAAACACCATAGTAGCTGACAGGATAGGGCAAGTAAGGCAGGACAAGACTTGATCTGTATCGTGGGTACAGGACTGGTACGGGTATGACTCAAAATAGTAAGAGTTAGAAAACTCGGAAAATTAAGAATGCAAGGTTTAATTCCTGTATTTTAGCCTTAATGAGATGGTGCGTAAAGGTCAGCTCGTAACAAGCAAGATGTGTTTTACATTAAGGGTGCTTCAATCAATTTATATCAATTCGCACCAATTTAGCATAGTCTTATCAATTCACCGCATTTTAGTATCAGTTCATGTCAATTCATTCAATTTTTTTGGCATCAATTCCAATTCAATTCCAATTAATTTGTATAAATTTCAAATCAATTCCAATTAGTTCAACATTTCTTTTATCTTTCAATTCCAATTCAATTAAAATTCACGCAATTTTAGCATCAATTCCAATTCAATCCATAATTGACCCCAACCCTGAAAACAAGGCCGTTGGGGATTTTTTGTTTTGTTTAACTGTGTATTCATCTTGGCGGCGAGTTTAGTTCAAGCCCGATGGGGATAACGGTAAAAACATATACAAAGGACTAAATATCATAATGATTAATGACTCCCAAGAAATACTGAGAATTTTTCCCTTTGACTCAATTACCGGCTACCATATATTAATGTGACTTTTTTCCTGTGACTTTTCCCTAGCCAAAACTTTGACTTTTTTTCCTGACTTTTATCCTGTGACTTAATCTCCGGTCAACTCTTTCAAGACCCTGGTCAGCCAAGCAAGTACAACATCACCAATGTATAACACATATCTCTTGGAATTCATAAAATTTTTCATAATATCTCTGATTCCTTTAACATCTCATTTGCCCTGTTGAAACCTCAACAAACACTTCAGTGATGGTTCTCAAATTTGCATTCTCTTCAACTCTTACTCCGTTCAGAATTACTTCCATTCTTTTCCCCCATCATGAACACATAATAGCATTTTCCTTAGAAGTTTATTTTGTCTTTAATTTGTCTAGATAGCTTTTTGTTCACTTTGTCATTTGTGTTTCTCTTTACTTCACTCAAATATGATTTGGTTTTCATCTAAGGTACCTGAGCTTGAATACATACATACACTGGTATAGTCCATAACTTTGTCAGTCTTCAAAGTACGTTTGGAATTGCAATTGATGTAGCAATTTATCGTTTCGTTTACAATTGATGTAGCAATATATCGTGTTTCATGTGCATATTCAACTACGTATATTTGCATAAATGTATAAATTCATCAGTCTTCAGGGAATCCAGATGTCGAAATAGATTCAGTTGCTAAAAGTGTGTATTTATGTATTTAGTAGCTTTAGGCATCTGCCAAAGGAGGAAGATTTTGTACGATGCTTTAACCTTTCAAGTTCTGAGACCTTAAGCCCGAGAATGAGAGGATATGATTCCGGAGGCGATTCTAGATCTTTTGAAATTTTCATAACGTTTCTTGATAAGCTGATCAGAAATTCAGCTCGCTGAAAGAGCGAGCACTTCCCGGCGGGAGAGAGAGAGAGAGAGAGAGAGAGAGAGAGAGAGAGAGGAGAGAGAAGAGAGAGAGAGAGAGAGAGAGAGAGAGAGAGAGAGAGAGAGAGAGAGAGAGAGAGACGTCATCGCTCAGATTAAATTTGACTTTTGTGATCTTTAGTTATCGACCCTATCTCCCATGTGTTTCATAAGAAATTTAAATTTTTTATTTTACTCAAACTGAATTTACCTAAAGATAAAGGCGTAGGTGATCAGTCTGTGTACAAAAGATATGCTATAAGAACTAACAAATAAAATATCATTTAAAGGTAAAGAAACAAGGTCATGTCAAGTTCGTCTGTAGTATAATGTGATCATTAGTCAGGAAAATTTTTTTATTTATGAATTCGGTTTACTTCTCTTTTGAATAAGAAAATTAGCACCAATTACTATATGACTTTTTTTTTTATCTGTTCTATGTTTTTCAATGGTTTAGTTTACTTAAAGTTGTTTTTATCTATTCAAGTTTTCTTTGTTTGCTCTATGTTTTCCAGTTGTTTAGTTTACTTAGTTTTTTTAAAACTATTGTTTTCCAATTGTTCAGTTGACTTAGTTTTTTTTTGTCTGTTCTATGTTTTACAATTGTTTAGTTTACTTAAAGTTGTTTGTATTATGTTTTCCAATTGTTTAGTTGACAAATTTTATTTTGTCTCTTCTATGTTTTCCCGTTGTTTAGTTATTTTTTTTTATCTATTCTGATTTCCAATTATTTAGTTGTCTTGAAGTTTTTTTTTTTTTTTATCTGGTCTATGTTTTCCAATTGTTTAGATTACTTTAAAGTTTTTTCATCTATTCTGTTTTCTAATTGTTTAGGTGACTTTAAAGTATTTTGTCTCTTCTATGTTTTCCCGTTTAGTTTACTTGAATTTTTTTTTTGTCTGTTCTACGTTTTCCATTTGCGTAGTTTACTGAAAGTTTTTTTACATCTCTTCTGTTTTCCAATTGTTTACTTGACCTAAAGGTTTTTTCATCTGTTGGATGTTTTCCAGTTGTTTATTCCACTTAAAGTCTCTCTCTCTCTCTCTCTCTCTCTCTCTCTCTCTCTCTCATTATTCCCTTTGTAATGTGTGTTTTTACACTACGTCTCCCCCCCCCATCTCCACCTCCAACCCTCTATTTACCTCATTTACAGGAATTAGGGTTTATATGCGAGTAAAGCATTAAGAGATGACTGGGGTAGACTTATGGACGGGGGAGCATTATGCCTTTTGTTATAGACATATGAATCGAAAGGATAATGGATTGATTCTCTAAAATTTGATAAATGTATATATAGACCCGTACCGTATATATGTATATGTATGCTTGCACATGCGTCTGCACGAGTATATGACATGTATGTGTACATCTGCTATCAACAAATGGATTCTTTCGGCGTCGATGCTGTTTCTATGTTATATAAAGTAATACGTTACATAAATCTCTCTCTCTCTCTCTCTCTCTCTCTCTCTCTCTCTCTCTCTCTCTCTCTCTCCAGGAAGAAATAACATTAACGGTGTACTTTTGTTGACTGACATTGAATTAGATACCTGATTTTATTCTGAGTTTCTGAGTCTCTGGTAGGGCTTGAGAGAGAGAGAGAGAGAGAGAGAGAGAGAGAGAGAGAGAGAGAGAGAGAGAGAAAGGAAATAAGAAACTTGAGTAGTAAGTTTTCCATAAAAGCGCCAAACGTCTCATTAAGAAATAAAGAAATAACAGTTCTCTCTAAAGTAGTCAGTCCTCTCTCTCTCTCTCTCTCTCTCTCTCTCTCTCCTCTCTCTCTCTCTCTCTCTCTCTCTCTCTCTCTCTCTCTCTCCATCTTATATGATATATAGCTATACATGTATATATTTCTCATATATATCTTTATGAACAAAGTTACAGCCACGAAGGAAAAGTAAAACACTGGAGATGCTAAGTACTTTCATCTCCAGTGTCTAAGTTTTCCTTCGTGGTTGTTACTTTGTTCGTATAATCGTCACGTTTTTTTTAGTTCTTTGTGACTTAAAATCAAACACACACAACACACACACACACACACACACACATATATATATATGTATATATATATATACACACACACATATATATGTATATATATGTATATACATATATATATATATATATATATATATATATATATATATATATATATATATATATATATATATATATATATATATATATGTACGAGTGTGTGTGTGTGTTTGTGTTAGAGCACCTCAATGACTGCTGTTATCCAGGTTTAGAGCGAAGGCAGTTGCTGCTGCGCTGGTGGTCTGGAAAACAAACAATTTCGTTACATTATGTTGTTAAGGCTTCCCTTGGGGGTGGTGGAGGGGGCCACAGAGTGATGCAGATGTTTCCTTCCCCTTTTGTTTGTGTCCCTTGAGGCGTTTTTTGGAATAATGGGAAGTTTTATGTTTTATTCTCTTCGAGTTTACGATAATAGCTCCCTTACGGTTGTATTCTGGGTGGATATTTTTAGCCAAGTTAAAGAAGAAAGTTGAATGTCATAAGATTATTATTATTATTATTATTATTATTATTATTATTATTATTATTATTATTATTATTGATGTTGTAGCTTTAAACAAAATAGGGAAATTGAATTGTCGTACGTATTATGTTGAGCTTTCGGAATTTTATTATTATTATTATTATTATTATTATTATTATTATTATATTATTATTATTATTGTTGTTGTTGTTGTTGTTATTATTATTGTTGCAATATGTTGTAGCCTTAAACAAAATAGGGGAATTGAATTGTTATAAGGATTACGTTGATCTTTCGGAATTATTATTATTATTATTATTATTATTATTATTATTATTATTATTATTATTATTATTATTATTATTATATTGATGTTGCAGCTTCAACTAAAATAGGCAAATTTAATTGTGATGGTAATGATGACAATCTTTGGAATTATTATTAATGACATTGTAGCTTTAACTAAAGTTGACATATTGAATTGTCGTAAGAATGATGGTGATGATCTTCAGGGATTATTATTATTGTTACTGGTGGTGGTAATTTCGTTTTAGGACGTACATAACCAACTGCCGAAAAGTGACATAAAATTTATATTATTCACTGTAATGTTACTGGTGGTACAAATCTCGTTTTAGGACGTAAAAGTGACGTAAAATTTATATTATTCATTGTAATGTATTTTGTAAGAACGCTGTAGCACGAACCGAGACTTCCCTCGTGAATATCACAAAAATGTCAATTACAAACAGAGCGTTCTTCTTTAGGGCTAAGCCGAGTTTTTATTGATTTATTTGTTTATGTTTTTGCACATGTATTGAAATGACGCACCAGCCATTATCATAATATTAATTACAAGATATTTAATTTTAATTACATTGGCCCTCTAATAACGCAACTCATTTTATTCGTCAGTGAGCTCATCAAGCTTATTAAAGGCCAACTGTTTCGTGTCGAGACAAAAGAACGATGGTGTTTGAGGTCTTTTTACGGAGGTGACGACCGATTAGTTTAATGGAAGGTTTCGGGAGACTTCCGAGAACACACGACATCGCAAGAAGTTCCAGTCAGGAATTCAATGAGAAGCAAAAGAGGGACTTCCGCGTCACGCAAATGCGTCCTTAAGTAGGTAATTAGGCCTAGTCACTTCATTTTCATCCTTTTCTATAGGAAAAGGGGAATGAAATAAATGTGTGGGGACCTATACTCTGTTTTTTTCCATCTGTCCATCCGCCTGTGGTGTTTTTGTATGGTAACACTGCGTCCCGGGCTTTAAATAAATTACGCTATGTGTACATTTGCAACTGAAAAGTGTTTTAATAATTTACTGTATGCGAATTACACCGTTAGTATTCGAAATAGGATATTGTTATTATTGTTGAATGTAAGCTGAATGTAACTATCTA
>NC_087211.1:63515230-63530230 GCF_015104395.2 Macrobrachium nipponense
TAGTTGATATTGGAGACAGGTCTTATTTGCATGGATTTATTTGTTATTGGGGATAGGTCTTATTTGCATGGATTTTTTTATTTTATTTTGGACAGAACTTATTTGCATAGATGTTTTCATATCCGGAAAAGCAAATGAAGTGAGTTTCAAAATCCACATTCTAATAAAAAGACATTGAGCCATTTGAAGGTTGTCTCTGTTTCGAGCATATTTTTGTATTTGTCTAATACAATTTACCATAAATTTTTGTTTAAATATAATAACACTCTTAAGCTTTGCACTCTTTTTGTAATTAATAGCTGATCCAATTTATAATTACAGTGATCCATTTGACTATGTACCCACATCCTGGCAACAACCCCCGACCCCCACCATTAGAAAAAGAAAGGCTAGATTTACTAGAAATACCATTGCTTTGCCCAGGACCTTGGAAGTAATTCTTCTTTTAGTGCAATAAATGTTACTCGAAAACAGCTGTTTAGGGTGGGACCTAATTTGAACGATGTGTTAAAGATATATATATATATATATATATATATATATATATATATATATATATATATATATATATATTTATTTTACCGAGATCCTAATCTTGGTACTTCTTAAAAGGGTCTGGTAGCAATAGTCGTGTAGTGACAAAGCACTGAAGCACTGGCATTCTCTCTCTCTCTCTCTCTCTCATCTGCTCTCTCTCTCTCTCTCTCTATATATATATATATATATATATATATATATATATATATATATATATATATATATAAGTACAACACCCCGTTCTCTGCTCTCTCTCTCTCTCTCTCTCTCTCTCTCTCTCTCTCTCTCTGTATATATATATATATATATATATATATATATATATATTATAATATTTACAACACCCCCCCTTCTCTCTATCTTACCTCAGGCAATTAAATCAGAATCGTGAACTACAAAAATACATTTATTGAAGAGCAAAGCATTAACCAAATAAGTCAGGTTCTAAATAAAATGATTAAATGAAATGTTGAACTTAAAGTCCAAATAACTTAGATAACCCTCGATAATTAATCAAGTAACTAACTTTAGTTTAGTCATAATATTAGGCATAGTCAACATAGTCAGTACACCATGGAACATTAGTCAGGTTCCCATTTCTAATTAAGTCACCATATTCAGTTCCCCTTTGTCTCCAGAACCCGACCTGTTAGAAAGGATCTAGGAGAAAACACACCGATAAGCACAAGATTATAAATTAAAATCAAAAGATCATATGAAATAGAACATCTTTGAAATAAATATTCAAAGTACAATCAAGCCACACCTTTGGATAAAGAATAATATGCTTACCCTTTCAACACAGAATTCATACACACTTCACCAAAATTACTTTCGAAGAAGCCATCTTGGCTCTTTGCCTCTCTTGTACAGATCTCCCATTATGGCTAACATTGGTTTCATTATGTAGGGAAGTAGCTTGTACGAACGCAAGCACGAACTAGTAGGACACTCCCAGATAAGTGTTGTCACTAAATTAAATGTCCATAAATAGGTTTTTCTAATGAACCTCATACATGTCATGTACACGCCCAAAAAACAGCCTAAAACTAGGTCAGAAGTCACCTCTACATTCGCCCGTGCATTGAAACAGGACGTGGCACTGATCTGCTTTGACAGCAACTTCGACATCGCACCACCTGAGGAATTATCTCAGCATCTCCAAAGCTGAGATGTCTTGTCACTTGGACCACACTGTGTCTCCATGGGAAGTTAAATTGATGACTCCCTACATTCTAAGAAAGTCACAGCATCTCACATTACAACTATGTCTTAAATATATTATTAATTCCTCTTTTTATATAACAGCTGCTCGGCCACCCCAAGAAGCTAGCACCTGCCTAGCCATAGCTCACATAAAACAGCTTATACATATAAAACACATTGGCCGGCTTATTAAACACCAAATATAAAAATAACTGCACGTCTTTGGCAGTACAATGTCTATCACACATTATCTTGAACAGCCTGTATCTGGGCTATAATAACAGTGACTGTAGAGACATTTTCTCATCATGAATTTTCGACGCTCCCGTTTTTGTATAGTCTGCAGCTGCACAGACTCGTGAAACACTCTGTAGAAAGGCAAACACTCTTCCCCATTGGTTGGAAGACAACTGGACGACTTCCGATTATGGCCGTAGTCAGCAGTAAAAACCCTGTAGACTCGTAGAATCTCTCGCATGTCGGCAACATCTCTGTAGAAGTTGAAGGACATCTTGCTGGCGAAGGGGAACGATGTATATGGTGATTCAGTATGTCAGTCATGTCACTGGTCAATTAAAGAAGAATTAACCTTAGACATACATCTGTCAAACAATGACCTCAAAATTCTAGGAAATACTAACTGAACGTTTTCCAATTAATCACCACTAATATGACCACTGAATTAATTTCTAACTAAAACTTGTGAAGTAACTTTATAAGATCGCTAAACCATAAATCACTATTAACGACATATATAAAAGACCAACTATAACCCCGTTAAGAAAATATGAAATTCTCCAATGATATATAAAAAAAAAAGACTCGCCAACCCCTTACATAAATTAACACACACCACCCCAAACTCACAAAAACTCCACAGACTACTGTCATCACATTCTAAACTCACCATTACTCACAAGAATAAAAAGGAAAAATGAGCCCCCCAAAAAAGAGTAACAAACCCAGCCCCAAATTATCACCAAAAATGCTCTCTCAAGCTCTGATATTTCATTAACCCACAAAATCAGTAAGAATCCTTAATGTCTAACAGACAAACCTTTTACTGTTTATATAATTAACCTCTATGACATATAATGTCGAACACCCCTTCTATCTAACTCACTTACCCGGATAAATTATATCTCTTGTCTAAAATAGAAATGCTATTTAGAGCTTAACCCCAAAGACGACATCTCTTGTAGGAAAAGAAAAAGAAAAAAAAAAAACATAAAAGCAACAATAACTAATGTGAAACTTCCCCAATTAACAGAACCACACACAATATATAATATATAGAATCCAAATCAAAGTTTTCCCCACTAAATCCAACATGTATCGTTACGGAATTTGCTATCGCAACAATTTCATTGATCAGAAACAACCGGAATACAACCCCTTACATAGTACATCTCCGTGGAATGCCATAGTCAACATCTCCGAAAATAGTGCAAAACTCCGAGTAATCAACACCGAAGGAAAAAATCAGCATCCAGACTCATCACAGCATTATTAGCAAAAACCCACCTGTGAACACCTCATGTGCTTCGAACTGCAGTATAGATTTGTCTAGTCAGACTTGCAACTTCAGAAAACCATTATTCTCCAAAAAGCCCCAAAAATTCTATACTGACATTATATAATCACTTTTCACAAAATTATCTCCAGGATATCACCAAGGTGCCCAAAAATTGTCTTTAAAGACATAACTCCCCCATGATACTACCGCAAGTATATAAAACCGCCATGCCACCTATTCGGGATAAACCACAGAAAACCGCAATTCAACAATTATATACCACCAAAAGAACCTCTGGTGAATATAAAAAATGCAACATCTCCATAGAACCACAATGTAGTAATGCCACCTGCCCCCAAGAGCCACAACACCAAAAGGAACCACAATACCACCCTTTTTGACTGGTAAAACCCCATATCACCACCAAAAATTATAACCACCAAAAAAATTCACCACCAAAGATTAATGCCACCCACATATCACCATATTCCCCCCTCCATTTCACCAATAACCACATATCACCATATTCCCCTCTCCATTTCACCAATAACCACATATCACCATATTCCCCTCTCCATTTCACCAATAGCCACATGTGGAATAAAAACCAAGTATCCAAAATATATCATTACACCTCCAAGCAGGGTAATCAAAAAAGAAACTCTGTCCCTGAAAAATGCACTCAAAGCTTCTAGGTGATACACTTGAAAATATTGCCACATATCTCCTCTCACAAAGATTTCCATTTGCACCAAAATAACTGCAAAAATAATTGAACTAAACATAGCTCTTACCACCATAGGCCTAAACTCTGGAGCATCTCTAACAAAACAAAATACCACATGGCCAAGATATCATATCTCTAATGCTCCCCATAATTGGACTAAAAGCTGTGCCAGTATAGTAACTTCGAAAAGCATCTCTAAGGAGCTCAATGTTACCTTCAATGACAGTAAACTCTCTGTTTAGCATAACTGCTGAGAAGGAAAAAAAAAAATTGCCAAGGAATTCTAGAAAAATCCTGTGTGCCATAACTCATTGTAACAAAACTACAAATCCGAAGTATCTAAACAAAGGCTTCCCCATATTCACTTTGTCACTGGCCACCAGAAACTTATAAAAGTTTCCTATCTCTGACAAACTTGCCACAGACACAACAAGGGTATTGTGCAAGAGGCCAACAATTTTCGGAACACAAATATCCAGAGAAAAAAAAATGTAGTGCCATTATGTACACATTCAAAAAATGAAAAAAAATTCTCCCCTAAATCTCTTTGCAGCATCAAACGGCTGAAATTATAAACACATTCCCAAACAATGATTCCAAGTCACGAACTGAGGTATTAAAAATCTACGCAAACTGTCCTGAGAAAAAAATAAATTCAAATTCGCGCATGATAAAAAAAAAAAACTTACTTCAGCAATGGCTAACGTCCAAAAGGGGAAAAGAAAAGCCAGTGGCACTGTTAACTGTTCACGTGACACCTTTAACATCTGTGACTCACGTAGATGTCAAGCAATTATCTACTGAACCCATAAAAAAAGGAAAACTCTAGGCTATCACAGAAACCCTCCCCCAAAAAAAAAAAAAAAAAAAAAAACCGGGCAAAAGAAGACCGGTAGGTTTTCTCATTTCCCTCAATTTGAGTTTTACCATAGTCTTGAACTGGGCATTAACACAATATCCTCCGATAAAATAACTTATATTTGTGGTTAGTACCTTCCCTTTCCACAATCCCGTAAACATCACCACCCTCAGTTATCATTAAATCAACCCCATGTTAGTATCAGAAATATTACCAGTATCACCATCCATAAAATCATGGCACATTCACCAAAATTATTACCACCGTGAACTCCAATGTGCTGCATAGCATCCCTGTAAATAATTCCCCGTAAATATCTCCTGTACCACCAGTAAGGGCTTTAATATTGCCATTCCCCCATAACTCACCATTATCACCATTAGCATCACCAAACATAAGCCCCTCCTTTTCAAATAATCTCCATGGGTGCGGTCAAAATCTGATCTCGAAGTAATAAAAAAAAAAATCTCTAAAACAGTTTAAGGCATTCTCCAAAGCATAAGGAAAACTTGCACGATATCCATTTAATTATCTCCTCTTTACGCCAAAGAAAGAACAAAAATCGTTATAAAAAAAAAAAACCCTATGGGCATATCACATTATCTCTTAATGGCTATCTGGTGATTTCCTCAAGGCATTGAACTTTCGTTTCCAAGGCCAAATGGATGAGAGAGAGAGAGAGAGAGAGAGAGAGAGAGAGAGAGAGAGAGAGAGAGAGAGAGACTTACCCGCTCAACCCTGGTACAAAGAAAAAAAAAATTCACCCTCCCTCTGACAGTACCCCCTGAATCACACTAGTCTCCCTTTTGCTGGCTATTCAGCAAAAAATACGCTGAGTGCGTATGCATGATAGAGCGCTGTCTCCAAGAGCCAAAAAAATGCAATCCAAGCACCTTGAGAACTGAACTGCACGTATGAAAACTTCATATGCATACGTATGTATTAAAACCAAGACTAATGCGTCGCCTTTAAATATGTGCTAAGATAAAAAACTTATCACGTTCTGCTACTATGGGAGAAAATGATTCACACACAAATTTAAAAAAAAAGGGAAAGAAACACAAGGGCGTAAAAAAAATGTAACACACGCCGTCAATGAAAGAAGATCATACTGCAGACTTTTGTGTATGAATAAACACGCGAATACACACATACTTGCGTGTGTAAGAACGACCCGGAACTCGAGCAAGGAAGGACTTTGGCAAACGCGCACTCACAAGACCCAACTGAGTGACCCATTGCTTGGAGCGTCTCGTGACAGACGAAAATGCTGAACCTAATTGAATTTTTCCCTCCCAGTACCACAATGACGGTTCAAAAATTCCTATCATCTGTCACCTAGCATATGAAATCTCAGCCCATTTCCACAACCAGTCTCTCAAAACAGCTTCTTTAAGCTGCCGTTAATCTCACAAAAGGCGTAACAATGGTCCCTACACCGCTGCCGCCAACTTTTACCGAGATCCTAATCTCGGTACTTCTTAAAAGGGTCTGGTAGCAATAGTCCTGTAGTGGCAAAGCACTGGCATCTCTCTCTCTCTCTCTCTCTCTCTCTCTCTCTCTCTCTCTCTCTCTCTCTCTATTTACAACACACACCCCCATCTCTATCTTATCTTAGGCAATTAAATCAGAATCGTGAACTACAAAAATACATTTATTTAAGAGCAAAGCATTAACCAAATAAGTCAGGTTCTGAATAAAATGATTAAATGAAATGTTGAACTCAAAGTCCAAATAACTCAGATAACCCTCAACAATTAATCAAATAACTAACACTAGTTTAGTCATAACATTAGGCATAGTCAACATAGTCAGTACACCATGGAACATTAATCAAGTTTCCATTTCTAATTAAGGCACCATATTCAGTTCCCCTTTGTCTCAGAACCGCCTGTTAGAAGACAGGAGAACACATCAATAAGCACAAGATTATAAATTAAAATCAAAAGGTCATATTAAATAGAACATCTGAAATTTCACACACACTTCACCAAAAATACTTTCGAAGAAGCCATCTTGGCTTTTTGCCTCTCTTGTACAGATCTCCCATTATGACTAACATTGGTTTCATTATGTGGGGAAGTAGCTTGTACGAACGCAAGCACAAACTAGTAGGACACTCCCAGATAAGTGTTGTCACTAAATACGTCATAGGTTCATGAACTCATACAAGTCATGTACACGCCCAAGAAACAGCCTAAAACTAGGTCAGAAGTCACCTCTACATCCGCACGTGCATAGAAACCGGACGTGGCACTGATCTGCTTAGACAGCAACTTCGACATCGCGCCACCCGAGGAATTATCTCAGCATCTCCAAAGCTGAGATGTCTTGTCACTTGGACCACACTGTGTCTCCATGGTAAGTTAAATTGATGACTCCCTACATTCTATTGAAAGTCACAGCATCTCACATTACAACTATGTCTTAACTATATTATTAATTCCTCTTTTTATATAACATATATTATATATATATATATATATATATATATATATATATATATATATATATATATATAAGTGAATACAAAACTATTGAGTTTTGTATGTACATTTACATTTCTTTTGTTGGTAGAGGAAACAAAACGTGTTCTTATTCCTTCAGTGTATAAATATGCAGTACTTCCACATATGAGCTTATACTTTCATGTATTAACTGCACCATAACATCTTCGCTGAATAATTGTATTTTTTTTATAAACGCATAATTGTTTATGTATTGCTTTGTTCTTCACAGGGAGAATCACATAAGCCAAACTAATGTAGGAAACCCTTCTCAATACAGCCCTCTCTCTCAGTATCGACCTTCCTCTCCTCTACGTAAAACTTTCCTGTTGTTCTTTATATCGACTAAATTCTACGCACATATTGAGGAGGTACGCTCATTACTCTGTATTGTTAGGACCTTAAACTTTTCAAAGCTCATTTTTATTCTCCCAAGCAGGTGGAGGTAAAGTAAAACTTTTTTTTCTTTTATTAGAAAAATATTACATATTTACATTAGTAAGATGTTCCTAATGTAAATTAGTAACATCTTACTAATTTACTAGGGTTTAAAACACTTTTTTTTAAACACTAGGTAATAATTCTAGTATTACTTACAAAATTAATACTGGCAACTCAAAAACGTTGATTAATGTGCTCTTTTGTGAAAATCTTTTTATGTTAATGCTCTTGCATCTATGGAATGTCGGATTTTCCGTTCTGTAAATGTTACTCATAAGTGTTGCTAATAATTCTTAATTTCTTTGAAAATAAATCGTGCCAGTTTTTCCGTTGTGATCTACATTGAGACGAGAATAACATTGTTATTGTTTTTATGGTTGTGGTATTGGCTGTGAAATCAAAACGCATTCCATTCATCCGATTGGTAATTGAGTTATATTTTTTGCAGGATTAGGACTTTGGCTTTAAATCCGCAAACACAAATGCAGTGCTGTTAATTTCCTTGGATTTGTCAATCTTGAATAAATATTCTTTTTAATTGTTATTGATATAAGTCATTGGTATATTCATGTAGTAATGGGAAAAAACAATTTTATATTTTGCATTACATGCTGCCCAAATATAAGAGGAGCAATTTGTTCATGTAGAAGTTTTATCAATGAGTCGTCCTTATGACAACTGGTTCCATGCAACGTAAAAGCACCATACAAACAAACAAACAAACAATGAGTCGTCCTTGAGCTGGCCTGACTCACCAAATTTGGTTGTACAGTTTCAGATGAATAACGTTTTTTACCTTTGTCATAATTTAAATCAGGCCATTTAATAATGAAATATATAAATGCAGTAACAGATATATTAGGCGTAATTAGAAGAATAATAATAATATCTCGGTTAACCAAGGGAATCTTGGGATTACCTCTGTCAAAATGCAGTTATTTTTGGGTCGTTATAATTTTGGTGTTTTCTGTGAATTAGAGAAATGTCACGCAATGATGCTGATGGAATGGAAGATACACCTGAATGAAGTTTGTATGAACGTAAATGGCAGGAAATGCCACCGTGGCATTTCGTCAGGGTTCACGAAAAGAAAAAAAAATACTTTTTGTTGTTGGTTTGCTTGAGAAATTAAGTCTTTTTCTGATAGAATTTATGGCGGGAATTTCATCGAAAGAATGTTGCTCTGATATGGAAGTATTAGTTTATTTCTGTCAAAGTTTTGAGGGTACGAAACAAACGGCGCTTAGGGCTGGTGATTTGATATATATATGTATGTATGTATGTATGTATGTATGTATGTATGTATGTATGTATGTATGTATGTATTTACGTTATATATATGTATGTACTGAGTGTGCGTGTGTATTTGTTATATATGTTATATATATGTGTATATATATATATAAATGTAATATATATATGTATATATATATATATATATATATAATATATATACTATATATATATGTTATTATATATATATTATATATATATCATATATAAAATAATATATTATATATTATTATAATAAAATTATATTATAATATATATAAATATATAACTATATAGATATATAGATATATATATATATATAAATATATTATAATTATGTATGTGTGTATGTATGTTATGTATGTATGGTATTATAATTCACATCCAATTTTTTCTATCTCTTAGTGACCTACAGTCCATTCTTGTTATTCATGATTTTGTCTATGATTTAGACGAGTTTTCTTTTTATTAGGAATTCCTACCAATTTCTCTTGTTTCATATCCAATTTTGTTTTTCGTATTTTTATTACAGAATTGTTAAGAGGGGATTTCACTCAACGAAATCGGTTTGGAAAATATTGTTAGTGTTATTTAAAGCTGTATTTTTCTTCGAGCTATTGATGCTTTTTTTTTTTATACCTTCACCCGTCTGTGTAATATTGCTGTCATGTTTAGTATGGCATTTTATCTCTTGTTTTCGGTATTGATGGACTATTGAGTCCAAAGCTATTTCCTCGATCAATAACATCTCGTATACCTCATTTCTACTCTCTCTTCCTATCCCCTGCAAGGTTATTCTCTCTATCTCGGTCCCCAATCTCTCTCGTGTCTCTTCGTCTCTTCGTCCTCGTCTCTCTCTCTCTCTCTCTCTCTCTCTCTCTCTCTCTCTTTTCGTCAGCCAAATGGAAATTAGTAATACCGGATGAATTTTTCCCTTCCTCTCCTGCAAGGCTTTGTTTCTTTCTGCATGCTTCTGCTTTCCTCGAATTTTGCAACTCCCGTCTTTCCAGAGGCTGGGGATGTTTGGAGTCAAATTCACCTTTTTCCTTTACCCAATTTCTTTAACTTTTCTTTCCATTTTTCTTTGGATATAGCTTAGGTTCCAGGCATTATCCTCTACTTCTACATCTGAAAAGGTTCACCCGTGACAAAATAAAGACTTAATCTTAAAAAATCTACATTCTTTAGGGTGACCTTCAAAGTAAAAAATAACGACGTCCCTTTTGGAATTCAAGCAGAAATAAGATGTATTTCCCTTCATTATTCAAAAGATTATCTTCTCGCTGCATAGCGAGATGTTTTATTTTGATTTTATCTAATTATTCGTGAGGACTAATGAGCCAAAATGACAAATAATTCCCTAATGTTAGTTTTTGTTGTGCATTTCCGTGACACCTCATACTTTTGAAAGTCCCTGGATTAATGTCCTTCATTGTCTGTTGAGTGCCACATTCATCGTTCATTAGCTGCATCACCCTGCATGCCGGTCATGGCGAGGGCGTGGGAACGTTTGACGAAGCCCGTGAAGGGCGGGGCTTCACAAATGAGGGTACGTTTGTTTCCAACCCATCAACTTGATGATTGTCATAGTCATCATAACAGTAAGTGCTTTTAAAGGTAAGCCATTATCTCTCTCTCTCTCTCTCTCTCTCTCCTTCCTTCTTTTAAACCTGGTCAAGTTCCTCATTGGACGAGTGGTGTACGTGCTCGCCCACCGATTCGGTAGTCTGGAGTTCGATTCACCGCTCCGCAAGCAAGGAATTAGAACTTGTTTCTGTTATTTAGAAATTCAATTCTCGATATAATGTGGTTCGGATCCCACAATAAGCTGTAGGTCCCGTTTCTAGGTAGACAATTTTTTCTTTAACCACGTAAAAATATGTAATCCTTCGGCGGGCCAGCCGTAGGAGAGCTGTTAATGAGCTTAGTAGTCTGGTTAAACTAGGATATACTTAACTTAAACCAGGTCAAGCCTATAAATAAATCCGTGTTAAGTTATTCATATAATGTAATGAATCGTAAACAGGAATGAATGGAAGGCCTGTTTTAAAACCCGCCCTTGCTTTCGCTTTAAGAACAAATTTACAATTCTTGAATTCGGAAGCTTTTTATTTTCTGATGACTTTTAAAAGTCACGTTTAATTGTAAACGACCTATTCGGCTCAGCTATTTATAGAAACCTGGAATGAATGATGCAACGTTGTTGTGTGATTCACTGAGATATTTCTCTGTTTATTTAGATCTGTGTATTAGAAGGAAATCGAGAGTAGAAGTTTACGTGTTACTACACACACACACACACACACACACACACACACACACAGACACACACACACATATATATATTATATATATATTATATATGTATATATTACCTATATATATATATATATATATATATATATATATGTGTGTGTGTGTGTGTATGTATGTATGTATGTATGTATGTATGTATGTATGTATGCATAATTGTCTTCGACCCTTTGTTTTATTTCTAGCACCATAAGGATAGTATTTACGTAGGAAGCTAGTAAATATGTGACTGAAAGGTATAAGTATATCTTAGCTTAACCAGACCACTGAGCTGATTAACAGGTCTCCTATGGCTAGCCCGAAGGATTAGATTTATTTTACCTGGCTAGGAACCAAGTGGTTACTCAGCAGCGGAACCTACAGCTTACTGTGGGATCCGAACCTCATTATATCGAGACATGAATTTCTAATCACCAGAAATATATACCTCTGGTTCCGCATTGGGTGCAGCGGGGAAGCGAACTAGGACTACCTCGTCCTTCACTCAGTGTTTGAAAAGTTTAGTGATCGAAAATCCTTATTATAATACAGACTTCGCTTCTGTTGTCAATTATAATTATGTGAATTAAATCTTAGTTCAAGGTGGATTTGAGTTTCGTCCAAAATGTTGCCAGACAAGTTTGTAAATGTACTTCGTCGGACCACGTTCCAAAACAGTGTTTGGGAGTTTTATATTAGATTGATAAAAATCATATATTGATTTGGTGATGTGGTTTAAATTTCTGTATAACATCCAGGTGTACCTGGATATCAGAAGATGAATTACTTGTTTACGAGAGCAGTAAAGGAATGCAATTAAAGAAGTGCCATTTGACAATTTTTGCCTTACACTTCGGTATGGTTACAGCACGATTTGTTACAGACATAAACAATGGTTAAACAAATTCTCTGTTATCCCCATAATTGATAGTCGTCATATTATATAAGATAACGGCACTTTAGTTTATTGTTAGTTTCATTGTTATTCCCTCAGTAACGGAAAAGTCAGCAAGATCTAGAATTCGCTCAAGATTTATCGTGAAGAATTACAGAAGGAATGAAAGAAATATCGAAAAATACCCTTGTTTTCTCAAATCAGCAGAAAGAATCCGCGTGAAAGAAGACTGGTGGAAAGAAGGCCTGGAAATAACGTATCCAAAGGAAGAAATAAGATGAAGTTGCTTGAATGCTGGTAAAAATATTTCATAATATATGCAAAAAAAAAAATAATATAATGATTAATATAATGACGCTTCAAGATGAAAAAATACATACATTAAACCAAGACATCAGTCTGAAATTCTTTTTCGATAAGCGAAGACTCATTCCAAATCAGAAAACTTCAGATAACAAGAGGAAGAAAACCCGTCTGAGATGACAAGTGAAGACGAGAGCAGAACACGTACAGCAAAAATTGGAAGGAAGGAGGGAAAGGAATAAATAGATATTCGACATGCAGGCTGCGAGCAAAATCCTGATGTATCTGAAGGATCTCTGTTCAGGGTACGAGTTGAGAAAGATTGCAGTTCTCCAGCATCGCCTCTCTCTCTCTCTCTCTCTCTCTCTCTCTCTCTCTCTCTCTCTCTCTCTCTCTCTCTCTCTCTCTCTCCCTCTCTCTCTCTCTCTCAGTGGGAGCTGAATTGGAAAAGGAATTTACTTGATTTTTCACCAAAAGAGTACAATGAAAACAGAAGTCTCATAGCTTACGCGTAATGTTTGTCCGCAGTAAAAGTTGGAAAATATATGTTTCCTAGATGCGTAGTATTTAGCTATTTTCTGCCTTAATATATCATCAGTTAAGAAAGTGTTGTTTTTTAATGTCTGAATATTACACATAGGTAATGATATTCCTCTGTAAAAAGCGGAAAATACTTTTTCCTAGATGTGTAGTATTAACCGTTTTCTACCTAATTTATCTTCAGTTCAGAAAGTGTTGGTTTTTTACACTGTAAATCTGGAAAAAATACTTTTCTTCAGTTTAGAGAGCATTGGTTTTCAAGATGTTAATCTGGATTTTAACTTCGTTTCAGCGTGATTTTTGAAAATGGAGGCACTTCGCTACTAATTCATCTTTTATTTCATCTGTCCATCCCTTTCTAGGTCACCTACTCCTCCTTTCCCCAACACTTCTGAATCATAGACAGACTTTTCACCGAATTCATTTTCTAAAATTAATTAACTTTTACCCTCACAATCTTTTTCTGAATATAGACAGCTTTTCTACCAAAAGATCATCATGAATTATAGACACCAAAAGATTTTTCACATCATCTGAATCATATTTTACAAAAAGAACTTTTCACCAAAAATCATCAAGAATTATAAGACAGCTTTTCACAAAATCATCTGAATCATTTTAGACAGACTTTTCACCACATCTTTTGAATTATAGACAGGTTTTTCACCAAAATCATCTGAATCATAGACAGACTTTTCACCAAAATCATCAGAATTATAGACAGACTTTTCACCAAAATCATCTGAATCATAGACAGACTTTTCACCAAAATCATCTGAATTATAGACAGATTTTTCACCAAAATCATCTGAATTATAGACAGACTTTTCACCAAAATCATCTGAATCATATACAGACTTTTCACCAAAATCATCTGAATTATAGACAGACTTTTCATCAAAATCATCTGAATTATAGACAGACTTTTCATCAAAATCATCTGAATTATAGACAGACTTTTCACCAAAATCATCTGAATTATAGACAGACTTTTCACCAAAATCATCTGAATTATAGACAGACTTTTCACCAAAACCATCTGAATTATAACAGACTTTTCATCAAAATCATCTGAATCATATACAGACTTTTCACCAAAATCATCTGAATTATAGACAGACTTTTCACCAAAATCATCTGAATTATAGACAAACTTTTCATCAAAATCATCTGAATTATAGACAGACTTTTCACCAAAATCATCTGAATTATAGACAGATTTTTCACCAAAATCATCTGAATCATATACAGACTTTTCACCAAAATCATCTGAATTATAGACAGACTTTTCACCAAAATCATCTGAATTACAGACAGATTTTCACCAAAATCATTTGAATTATAGACAGATTTTTCACCAAAATCCTCTGAATTATAGACTGATTTTTCACCAAATCATCTGAATTATAGACAGTCTTTTCACCAAAATCATCTGAATCAAATACAGACTTTTCACCAAAATCATCTGAATTATAGACAGACTTTTCACCAAAATCATCTGAATTACAGACAGATTTTCACCAAAATCATTTGAATTATAGACAGATTTTTCACCAAAATTATCCGAATTATAGATATATTTTTCACCAAAATCATCTGAATTATAGACAGACTTTTCACCAAAATCATCTGAATTATAGACAGACTTTTCACCAAAATCATCTGAATCATATACAGACTTTTCACCAAAATCATCTGAATTATAGAGACTTTTCACCAAAATCATCTGAATTATAGACAGATTTTTCACCAAAATCATCTGAATTATAGACAGACTTTTCACCAAAATCATCTGAATTATAGATAGACTTTTCACCAAAATTATCTGAATTATAGACAGACTTTTCACCAAAATTATCTGAATTATAGACAGATTTTTCACCAGAATCATCTGAATCATAGACA
>NC_087211.1:63535230-63537730 GCF_015104395.2 Macrobrachium nipponense
AAACATGTTTTATTAAAAGTAATTAATGCAGCTGAGGCAGCAATTACTTTTAATAAAACATATTATTATTATTATTATTATTATTATTATTATTATTATTATTATTATTATTACATCTTCACATCACTCTACTATATATTGTGAGCAAGTCGGAATGTTATATTATTATTATTATTATTATTTTTATTTTATTATATTATTATTATTATTATTTTATTATTATTATTATATTATTATTATTTGCATCTTCACATCACGCTACTTTTACATATTGTGTGCAAAGTGAATACTATTCATCTTATTTGTCATTATTTGCTTTTTTTATATCTTCACATCTCACTACTTCCATATTGTGAGCAAAGCGAATATTGTTGGTAATAATTGCTCTTATTGGTTTTTTGCATTGTCACATCACGTTACGTAATTATTGTGAGAAAATGCAGAGATTCCTTTAAAAATAATAATTTTTTCACTGATAATATCTGACCTGTCCTGATTTTCTTCTCTATAATTGGAATGTTATCAGTAATTCCCTTTCAGTGGTTCTTTACCTGTTAGTGATCTGAAATTTATTGCTAGCCAAAGAAACATATTGTAAGATTCATAATTACCTTTGTAAATTTATTAAACATTCACTCATACCGCCTTACTTCGATCATTATATTTATGTAAATTGTTGCAAGAACATTAATTTTATTTATATGAGAGCTTGATTATCCTCAAGATGTAGTGGAAAGGTAGAACAATTAAGAGTATAGCTCTTTTGAATCACTTTTTATCAGTTTTTATAGCTGACTGGTTGAATGATAACCAGAGCAGTTTTTATTCATTGTAATTACAATAATAGTAGCTAACGTACTAAATGTTTTTGTTGCAAAATAGTTACACAAACCATTGCAAGTTTCAAGAAATACTTTCACTGAAAGTTGGGTAGACTTAAGCTCTAGTTTTGCTTGGTCACACACACACAGACACACACTCACAGCGAACCTGATTCATGGGGATTTTATTTTTTAAACAACGTAACACATTTCTTGGCAGTATTCTGACCACCTTGTATTTCGAAATGATTGTGTCAAGGTAACCAAGACAATTCTCAATAACTCTTTACAAAGGTGGTCGGATAAATCCCCACGTAATTACAGTATGTCCATTCTTGAAATAATTACAATATTTTGATTCTTGAAAATTACCGTAGAGAAGTAACCTACAGATGAAGTTGCCATAATTATATGTGAACACGATTGCGTATTGATTCCAGAATATTGCTCCTGATAGATTTTGATGGCGTAATGGCCCGTAAAGGTAAATTGGCTATGAATATTGATCGCGACAGGATGGTCAAGATCCATTTTCAAGGACCATGGTGTGTATGATCATCGAGGAAGCTTGCTTTCGGCTTACGGTGATCGTGTAAGAAAACTGGATATTGATTAGGTGAGGGCATTAGTGATTACTCTGAAAACGTCTAGTGCACGGGAAGGTTCCTGAAGATTACCGCGAACGGTTATTGACCGTGCGAAGATCCCCGAAGAAGATTATGGCCATCAAGTATTTATAGCGTCAGTGTTCAGCAAGGGATTAGTGCCCGTATGTACTGACCGTGTAAAGGTCCCCACAGATTACTCAAGAGAAGAAGAAAGGCCAGTTTTTTTCTACTGCATAAGACATGATCTTTTTAGACCATGTAATATGAATGGTCCAAGTTAAGCAATCTTTGCAAAATGTTAAGCTGCTTGCCCTCTATTGCCACGCAAGGGTTGGCATAAAAATACGTTTTTATTGTTGGAAAGGATCTAGGTTCCGGGGAGGGGGGGGGGGGGTGGGGGTGGTTTAGTGCCATCCGTGCACCTCATCCGGGCACTGTAGGCATTACTTATGGTTCTTTCAGCGTTCTTAGCTGCGACCCTTTTCATTCCTTCTTTTACCATGCCTCCTTGCATATTCTCTTTTTTTCCATCTTACCTTCCACCCTGCTCTGCCAACGCGGAATCAGAGGAATTTTTTTCTGGTGGTTAGAAATTAATTTTTCTATATAATGTGGTTCGGATCTCACATTAAGCTGTAGGTCCCGTTGCTAAGAAACCAATTGGTTCCTAGCCAGGTAAACCTGTTAATCAACTCGGTGGTCTGGTTAAACTAAGACATTCTTTTCCATTGTCTAGTTGCGAGGTCCTCCCCCCACCCTCTTTTGAACCTTTCAGACTTTTTCTAAGTCAATTTCCTTTTCAACGCTGAATGACCTCATATGCCACAGGGCTTGGCTTTTGGCCGAAATCCTGTAGTCTGTTTCATTCTTTGAATGATATACGTGAAGCTATCCTTTTATTACTATTGAGAGATCCTCTGCAGTGATTCCCAACATTTATATCTTCAAGGAACCCCTGAAACGATTTTTCAAATCCTAGGAAACCTTTATCTTCACGCTCTCTCTCTCTCTCTCTCTCTCTATCTCTCTCTCTCTCTCTCTCTCCATTCGTCCTCCTCCTCCTCATCTCTA
>NC_087211.1:63542730-63563693 GCF_015104395.2 Macrobrachium nipponense
TTTCTGCTATAGCCCATTTCCAGGTACATTATCTTAAGTTTCTATTAAGCTATTTTTCATTTTACATTTCTTGTATTTTCAGACTGAGTGACGGAGTTAGATACAGCCATGGCTAACGACTCGGAGGAAATGAGATGGATTGACCGAATCCGGGCTATAACCTTCAGAGAGGCTGGCGCATCCTTCATTTCACGTTCCTGGATAGCTAAATACATTAAGAGATGAATTCTTTGTTAAAATAAACTGGAACAAAAATCCATATGACTGTCATCACGAAAAGAGTGAGAATCCCTGGAAGGCCTGAAGTCCTTTCTCAGGAGTCGTACCCCTCAAGAATGCAAGCTGTGGTACAGGCCTCACAAAATATTAAATACTCAAGAGAGAAAACTTGAATAATACCTGTTCTGAATGACTTTTGTTTTTGTCCAAATCAGTTTTAGTTTATGCTGTAGAGGGGGGGGGGGGGGGGGTGTCCCTCTAATTTTGAAACACCCTGTATATATATATATATATATATATATATATATATATATATATGTATATAATATATATAATATAATTTATATATATAAAAAAAAAAAAAATTAAATCATACGCATACATAAAATGTATTCTTTTCAAATTGTGAAAACCTGCGTTTTAATACGATACCCATTCAGCTGGACGTCTAATGAATCCGGCTAAATAGCAAACTTTGGCAAGGCTGAGTGAGAACTTACCAGGCCCTTTGAAGAAGGCCATGTTGGCGAATCCGGTGTGACCCGCCGCGTGGTAGTGCCTCAGCGCCAGGAGGGATTCCCAAGGGTTCCTCAGGAGGACCACCACTTTCCGGGGTTCCGCTGGAACCAGGAATCGGAACTCTTGGCCGTTGTAGATTCCGTCTTTCACCTCTGAGGAAGGATGTGGGATTAGCAGGTTTCTGGGTCTTTGTGCCTTTGTGTTTGTGTGCGTGTTTCTGCCCCATGTTTGGCAAATGAGTTTGTTTCTCATGTTACTTTAGATGTTTGTTCATGTTTGTGAGCAATATTGCTAACATACTGGACACAGATTTATTGTTTTACGTAACATGGCGCCTTAATAACTGTGATTTTTTTTTTTTTTTTTTTTTTTTTTTTTTTTTTTAACAGAATAACAATGAGTAACGAGCCCTTGGCAGATAATGTGATATCCCCTTCCCCCTCAAAAAAAAAAAAAGAAAAAAAAAAATTGACACGAATTGCGAAGTATAATTGTTAAGGCTGTGATTTTAATTCAGTTAACTTCTGATATGAAATTCTAGGCACGTTCTCCTTCGTACTGTCTTTAAATATTTTTGTATTGGACATTAATGCAGAAATTTCTCTGAATAACAATGCGTAACGTGTTAATGGAAGATAATTTTACCATCCCCCTAAAACAATTTAAGAAAACGATGGTTCTGAATGGAGAAGGCGATATATAATCCTTTTATTCATTTATTTAATTTTTTTTTAGTTCAGTTTACTTCTGATATCAAAATATTCTAGGGAGGCGCTCTTGAGTTCTGTCTTCAAATAATATAACACACCCATCCCCCTTTTCCTCCTCCTCCTCCTCCTCCTCCTCCTCCTCCTCCTGCTCCAACTCCTCTCCTCGCTTCCTCCTCCTCCTCCTCCCCCTCCTCCTCCTCCTCCTCCTCCCCCTCCTCCTCAATTTTTTCTTGAGCGTCTGTTATTCTGTATATATTGTATTAATGGATATTAATGCACAAAAATATTCCTGTCTACTTACCATCTGGTAAAAGGGGAAAACTGTGTGTTTTTTGTATTATTGTTGTTCCTTGTCTGTAGCCGTCCCTCTCGCCCCAGAATCCTGTAGGGCAGAAACCTGAAGATGAGTTTATCATTTTTTTTACATAATTTGCAAGATCAATAGTTATTTTCTCTCTGTTTTAACATATAATTAATTTGTACATAATTTACAAGATCAATAGTTATTTTTTCTGTTTTTACATATCATTATTTTTTACATAATTTACAAGATCAATAGTTATTTTCTCTCTGTTTTTACATGCTTTATAAAATAATGATTTTACTGTCGTTATTATAGAAAAAATAAAATACACAATAGTCGTTTTATGCAGTTCAATAAAATGTCAGTATTGAAGATACTCCGGGGAGCTTTTGGCCGCCTGCTGAACTTTCACTGTTTTATAACAGCGACAAAATTGTATTCTTCGTTAACTATTCACATCCATGGAAAGTATTATTATTATTATTATTATTTTACGAGCTAGATGGCACGTGCTACGCTGCGCTGGAACCCGGCGCTGCCCGTCATGCCTCCTCTACCCTCCCGATCTCCCTGCCTACCCAGTAGCCACCCGGGGAGGACAAACAAGTTTGTAGAACGAGGGTGGATGTGCCATGTCTCCCCTACTCTCCCGATCCCCCTACCTACCCCTCCCCTACAGGGGCTGACAAACAATAAATATCCACTCTGATTTTATTATTATTATTATTGTTATTATTATTATTTTTATTATATGAACGTTCCTCTACTGGAATGGAAGAAAGCTATTTAAAGGTTATAGCGGCAAAGTCATTATGAGATGCATTTGAATTAACGAATAGTTAATGCCATTTTACCGTGAGGAGACTGTTGTATAAGTATGTAAATAGCGTTGCTTTTAAAGATTTGTCTTGAGAAGTTATAGCGCAGTAACTTCGCTAAACCTTGTAAAATGTTTGCAAAACATGAAGCTCCACGAAGGATTATTTTTCGGTAAGAATATATGCAAAATATTTTATGAACGTACGTTAAATAGGTATTTATCTTCTCCTTATTATTTATGGGTTCATAGGCATATTTCCAACTTAATTTTAAAGTGCGTATTCATTTTGAAAATAGATGCGTGAAAGTTTGTTTGGGAAGTGTTCTTCGGCAGTCGTTTATAAAAAGGGGTTGTCTAACAGTTTTTACCGTCAGCTGCTTAAGTTTTAGGACAAATAAACAACTTTTATTAGGATTATATATATTAATTCCGTTCGGTGGCCGCTAATTAAGTCACGGGAAAAAAAATCACTTAATAAAGTCACAATTTTGGCTAGGACAAAAATCACAGGAAAAAAGTAACATTCATTTACAGTCGTTGTTTTATGTTTTTTTACGGTCCTCCCCAACGGGCTGGTACTAGACACGCCGCAGATGTGGATCCAGACTTGGTTAAAACCCCTTTTGGGGGTTGGGGGCGGGCGGTGTCACTATCTAGGATAGATTAATGCGACTTTTTTCCTGGGATTTTTCTCCTGTGACTTTTTGTACCCATGCCAATTTTTTTTATTTATCTGGATTCCTAAGTTCATGCCTACAGTATATCGAAGATTTAGGACTAACTCACTGATAACTCGTTGTATGGAAAGTTATCAAGGAATGAAAATATCTCGGGGAGGGTCATAAAATGAAAATTACTCAACTATTTTACTTAAGTGTTACAGAATTCATAAACGATCGTCGTATAAATATTTTATTATATTGTTATTGCTTTGCATATCAGTATGCAGCGATGTATTTTGAGTAAATAATATCATATAGATTTCCTGTAGAATAAGTTCGCCACCAAGGGAGGATATTCAGAAAATTTTGTGCAAGTGTGTGTGTGTGTGTATGTTAGTAGAATGTTTCCTGTATTACGGGGTCGGCTTTGCGATTAGGGCTGGTAGTGGAACTTTACTGCCAGATAGTTAGGTCGTTAAGACGAGCTAGTGAACAGCCTGCCCCCCCCCCCCCCCTCATCTCTCTCTCTCTCCTCTCTCTCTCTCTTCCCTTTCCGGTTCCTCCTCCCCGCTACCCCAGAGTAAAGCACACGTAGAATCGCCAAAATTAATAATGATTAATTACAGCGTGTAACTTTTATAGTTTTGACATAATTTTGTTGTGCTTCTGTTATTCATTGCTGATATAAGATGGCAGGTTACGGCATTTTTACTACTACTTGTAGTACAGGCTGTCATTTTGTTTAGCAGTTAGGACAGTTGCACACAGTGGCACTGTTGATCGTTTATGTGCTGTACAACCATTCGTAAATTTTGTTTTTATCGATCAAGTTGGGTACTTCATGTACTCCCAGTATTTTCCTCATGATTCTTAAGACCTTGATCCAGAGACTTACTGTATGGCACCAATTACTCAAATCGGAATTTAATGTATACAGCAGTTTAGGAAATATTTTCGCTTTATTTTAATTGTACGGCTCGGCCAACGCGGAATCAGAGGAATTGATTTCTGGTGATAGACATTCATTTCTCATATAATGTGGTTCGGATCCCACAATAAGCTGTAGGTCCCGTTGCTAGGTGATTAATTGGTTCCTAGCCACGTAAAAATATCTTAATTCTTCTGGCTAGCCCTGGGAGAGCTGTTAATCAGCTGAGTGGTCTGGTAAAACTAAGATATACTTGATTTATTTTGATTGTGCCGTAGGGGTGCAGTACCGTGTAACACTTTCTAGCCTTTTACTTGACCTCCTGTTATAAGTCTTGCCGCCCAATCTCTCTAATATTACTTCTCAGTGCAACTGTGGAGTTTTCTCCCAGATCCACATTTAGAACTTTGTACTTTATCTATTTTATCTTGGGAAGCTCTTTATCGTGCTGTCCAACAACTAAGCCTCCATCTTTTCACTGTCTTTGCGCAGGATGGTTAAAAGTACGTAGGTGCTTGGCTTGGCAGCATAGATTTCAGAAGATTAACTCAGTCCACTTTAACTGACGTAGGTCTTAGTACGTATGACAACTACAGTCTGTTAATTAATAAGCATTCTAGTGTTATATGTATGCAAAGGTATATCATACAAATATCTTTAACTCTACTCGTTTACAGGTTATTTCATTTAATAGCTGTACTTTCTTGCCGTCTGATGTTGTTGTAAAGGCATCGCGTAATACCGTTTGTATTATATTGATATTGGAGTGCTATTTTCGAATAAAAGCATAATTCATCTAGTTATGTTTTCCTTTGTTGGTTTGACCAGTACAAGAACTTTTTTTCACCAGGAATTCCAATTAACTCCAAGAATATTTCCTTTTTTTTTGCACCTTTTGTTTTTCTTTTATGTTTTAATTAACTTCATTGTTCCGGTAGCTCTTCTGTATATGAATAGAAGTCGAGGATTTGTTGTTTCACTGTTTGTGAAGTATTGTGAGAGGTGAGTGATGTTTGTTTTCTATTTACGGTTTTTGTTTTCGTGAACATGATGCCAACAAAGATATGTTGTTTCAGTTCGACTTTTTAGGGGCGCATCTTGGATAGTGTCTACTCAAGTGTGTTTTCTAGGTTTTCTTGTTATCGTTCTAGTTTTATCACGAGTGTTTGCTTCGTAACCTCTCTAATTTCAGGTTTTAATAGAAGCTTTGAAAGTATGTTCATTGTCGTCATTAAACGGTTCCTGACCTGTGCAGCTGGAGAGAGAGAGAGAGAGAGAGAGAGAGAGAGAGAGAGAGAGAGAGAGAAAGCAAACCTCCCCGTGGCTTATTGAAGTTATCTTTTCATAGGAAATAAAAATGACTCATGTGAAGGAACAATGGGAGTGATTATTTTCAACATCCTGATAAAAGCTACTGTTTATTTCCGTAATAGTTTTTGAAGGATCAGTGATATTCAGTTTCAGTTGAGTGGGTCACGTTGAAAAATACCACAACACATGAGGAATATCACAGCAAATGAGGCACTCAAAGAAACAGAAATATTATATCATATTTGAATACGTTAGATGCACAATTAGATTCCGTTGCTTCAGGGAAGGTAATCGTAAAAGTTTAATAGGCTTGATCTACTAATGTATGTTCCAGGAAAAGTTTAGTAGTGTTTTGATTACCTCCCAAAGAATACAGGTTCAGGTTCTCTCTGCGATGCCTGAGGAACGGGATAATCCTGATGTCAGTTTTACTTTTCTCATCCTGCGGACGTTCATGTTCAGGAAATGAGCCGTTTCTCCTCCCCCCTTCCCTCCTCCCCCTCTTCCTTCACTCTTCCCCCTCTCTCTTCCCTCTTCCCCCTCTCCTCCCATCCCCCTTTCCCCACCGGTATGAATTAGTTTCCTGCAATGCTACAACCGTAATCTAAACTGGAGTGAATTTCCCCCTCCTTCATAAAGTTGGTCCATTATCAAGGGGATAAGACTGCTGTAATGCGCTCCGTCCTTGTAACTGCAGGATACGAAGTGTAAAAGGAAGAACAAGAAAAGGAATGCTGTAACTGGACTGAAATTTTCGTATTGTTGTTGGTTTCTTATCACGTCAGGAATTCTCCATTATCTTTTTACATTAAGTTTCCCTCTCACTTACATACCTATCGTCATTAACGAAAAAGCTTTTGTCCATTTATTTTTGTGAGTTTCCTGAAAGCATTTTCTCGTTGGCGTTTCGCCTCTGGCTATATTTCTGTAATCAGTGTATGGAGAATGATAGAGTGCAAGTAGGAGAGCAGCAGATCCACTTGGGTGTATTCAGAATGTTATGCCTACGCCAGTCAACAATGGGTAGCAGGAATGGATGACTTAATGGAAAGTTTGGAAGAAATTTGTCATGAATGCCATAAAAAGACAACCGCACCTGGCGAAAGAAAATCGACGTCATCGTCCAGAGAAAAAAGTAGTATATATGACATTTTGCTGTAACTGCATGGGACTACCAGTTTCATTACTGAAGACAAAATTTCCATAATTTCCCTTTTGTTACAACGAAGGCGAGGTCCTTAGCAGGTGCAACTTAACAGCCAAACTGACAACAAGGAAAGTAAAGCCGTCATAAATTAGCTGTAAATGAATAGTTTGACCCAAAGGAAGTCGTAAAGGCCTTGATCAGCTGGCTCGAAGAGGACTGCTTTTCTTTTCCCAATTTTTTTTTTTTTTTTTCTGCAATCAGTGTAAGAAATCTTTTTCTTCTGTGACGTTCTTTGGATTAAGCAAATTACATGTTGAATTATCCTTGGCCCGTAGGATGACAAACGGCGCACGAAATAATTCCTTTTTCTTAACAATACCTTTACAAAAAGGAACTGATGACCTGCTTGTTATTGAAAATCGCTTGAAGACAGGTAGAAAATGATCTGACAACCATCACCTCCGGGCAGCGCCTCAATGGCGTGATCGGTATTGTCCTGGCCTGCCACCTCGGTGGTCGCTATTTCGATTCTCGGGCATTCCATTGAGGAGTGAGAGATGTGTTTTTCTGGTGATATAAGTTCACTCTCGACGTGGTTCAGAAGTCACGTAAAGCCGTTGGTCCCGTTGCTGAATAACCACTGGTTCCATGCAACGTAAAAACACCATACAAACAAACAAAAACAAATCACTACCGGGAAAGTCGTCCCGTAATGTCTTCAACACCATCCCTAAGCCAAGTTTTATAGATTAAAATCTATAGACGTTGCCCTAAGCTATGTAAGAGGTCGGTTGCTGTGATACGTCTTCTCCAACTGTTTCTATCGACAGCATCTTCCATCTTCCTCTGCTAAACACCTCCTTGCCAAATCCTCCTTATCTTGATTACGCCATGTGGTTGATAACTATATATATATATATATATATATATATATATATATATATATATATATATATATATATATATATATACACACATAAATTGTATACATATAATATATTCATACATTAAGCTGCAAATGTCCTTTAATATCTAATTCGCAAAAAAATAAATAAATAAATAAACAAGGCCTGTAATCAAATGACTCGTCAAATGAAAAAGACTATGAAATTAAAAATCAACACTGCAACAGATTCAATTAAATGTTGTTTGTCAATAGTGCAGCCAGATACACTTACTGTGAAACAAAAGCCCGTTTTTTTTTTTCTGGAAGTGATACTTTATATGCGCTAAAAGTGGTTTGAATTGCAAAAGAAGGAAAATTAATTTATAAAACAGAGAAAATATACTAGACTTTGCTATTAACTTTGTTATTTACACACAAACACACGAGAGAGAGAGAGAGAGAGAGAGAGAGAGAGAGAGAGAGAGAGAGTTAGATATCTCTACTGTATATATAAATGAGTTTTATCCCATCACCGTGATTCACATACAAACATTAAGCTACAAATGTCCTTTATACCCCAGTAGGCTCTACCGCGAAAATAACATTTTCATATATGTTTCCGAGGTAGACCTCGGAAACATATATGAAAATGTTATTTTCGCGGTAGAGCCTACTGGGGTATAAAGGACATTTGTAGCTTAATGTTTGTATGTGAATCACGGTGATGGGATAAAACTCATTTATATATACAGTAGAGATATCTAACTCTCTCTCTCTCTCTCTCTTCTCTCTCTCGTGTGTTTGTGTGTAAATAACAAAGTTAATAGCAAAGTCTAGTATATTTTCTCTGTTTTATAAATTAATTTTCCTTCTTTTGCAATTCAAACCACTTTTAGCGCATATAAAGTATCACTTCCAGAAAAAAAAACGGGCTTTTGTTTCACAGTAAGTGTATCTGGCTGCACTATTGACAAACAACATTTAATTGAATCTGTTGCAGTGTTGATTTTTAATTTCATAGTCTTTTTCATTTGACGAGTCATTTGATTACAGGCCTTGTTTATTTATTTATTTATTTTTTTGCGTTTAATTCATTGACGAGACTGAAGGCCTTGCTGAATGGAACTAACATTCCTGATAATTATCTGTTTATGTTGATTTTAGCGTTCGTTGATCTGTCTCGCTTGGGAAAACTTGCAGTATAGAAGTCGGTTTCAAGTGATTTATCCCTCACTATCATTTTGTTATGCGGAAGTGACCCAATTCTGTCGTTGACATTACTTCCGGGATAATTTATGTCCGTTTTGTAATCTTTTCCAACATTGATTCCGGTTGCGTACATGTTTTTTTGTCTTAAGTGACCTCGTTCTTTTGGCACTGACCATTCTATTGTAACCAATTTACAAAAAGGTATATATAGATTATATATATGTATATATATACATATTTATATAGATATACATATTTTAATTATATATATAATTTATATATGTATATATGCAGAGATATATGATTTATATGTATATATAAATATCATTTATATATGTTTTTTGTAAACTGGTTACAAAATGATCAGTGCCAATACACACACACACACACATACACACACACAATATATATATATCATATATATATATATACTATATATATATATATATATATATATATATATTATATATATACATACACTGTGTGTGTGTTCTAACGGGAATTGGTAAGATAATGCTTCAGCATTCCCTGTAGTCTTTCCAAAATTCAGCAGTATAACCGGAGATCAGAGTTAGATGCCTTCCTCAAAGGAGCAGTATCATCATCCACAGCTGAACAGTTGAAACCATTTGATCATTTGTCGGTGTCAGTTGCACCACTGAACCTAGAAATTGGAAATCCAACATCACTCACTCTGTTATACATTTCCATCCATTGGACACCCCCGGATTCCGTAGAACATATGCTATCTGGTTTTGGTATGCTTTAGTTTTCTGTAAAAGAAAACTATTGAGATGGCTATATGTCTCTCCGTCCGCACTTTTTCCCTCCACCCTCTGATCTTTTAAAACTACCGCGGCTAAAGGGCTGCGAATTGTTATGTTGATCATCCGCCCTCCAATCATCAAACACATCAAATTGCAGCCCTTTAGCCTCAGTAGCATTTATTTCATTTGAAGTCAAAGTTAGCCATAGGTGCCATAGGTGTCAACAGCACAGGCCACCACCGGACCGTGGCTAAAACTTTCATGACCCGTGGCTGAGAGTTTCATACATCATTATACGCTATACAAGAAACTCAATTGCGCCAAGGAAACCGGCTCATTTTTTTATTTTTTTTTAATTTTTTATATTTTTTTTATGGGTTAACAGTGGTCTTCTGAAACCACGTGTATGGAATGTACAAGTTGAAGATTAACCCAAGGCCTACCTCTTGGCTATTTGTGGCTCATGCTGCTCTGAATCGTATCTTTCTCCTCACATCCTAAAGACGAACTCTGAACTAGCGAATTTGACTGTAGGCCACAAAAATGACGTTCAGTCGTTCTATAATGACTGCAGTCTACAACGCATGTTAAGTATTGCAGCAGTTTGTTTTGTTAGGAGCATTGACCGTGGAACAGGAGAAGATTTACAGAGTAGTGAGCAGTTTTCCTAAGATTTAAAAAGACACTTTTAGGTGCAAGCACGCGCACACACGCACACACAGGTATACAAAGATGGTAAAAATCGTCAGTTCCCAACAAGTCGGGAGTTCTATTCTCCATGGTGAAGAAACGTTGATTGTAGTTCCCCTTTGGTGTATGTTATCCGCTAAGTAGGTCGAATTGTGTATTAAACGACGTTTGTATCTTTAATGATTGTGAATATAAAAAAATGTCAACAGTGTATGTGACTATATATATATATATATATATATATATATATATATATATATATATATAATATAATTATATATATATATATATATATATATATATATATATATATATATATATATATGTAATGAGGTTATGAACCTCATTATTCATTTGGTAAACGTGTAACTCGAGTGTCAGGCAAAACACAAACAAACCAGCGGCTCGCGACTTTCCTTTCTCTCTCTTTCGCCAAACGACCGCTCTTCTCTCTGCTCTCTCTCTCTCTCTCTCTCTCTCTAAGCGATACCTCTCTCTCTCTCTCTCTCTCTCTCTGTAACAGCGATACTCTCTCTCTCTCTCTCTCTCTCTCTCTCTCTAACAGCGATACCTCTCTCTCTCTCTCTCTCTCTCTCTCTCTCTCTCTCTAAACGCGATACCTCTCTCTCTCTCTCTCTCTCTCTCTCTCTCTCTCTCTCTCTCTCTCTCTCTCCACTCTAACAGGTAACCAAAATGAGAGAGTTGCATTATAAAATAAACATTTATTAGCAACGAAAAAACAGAAAATCAATTAAGTCTCACAGACTAACTTAATTCAAGTTACCCCACTATCAAAATGTCTAAACAGTAAATAGTCACACCAAAATGTCTATTATCCATCGGGACTCCCTCGGTCCCCCCCTCATGGTTCCTTGCCAGAACCGTCTGTTTCAAAGACATAAGAACACCCCGTAAGTACACACACAAGTTTAACAATCAGAGATTAAAGATTGAATATTCCCACAAAAATGTCAAATAGATAACAAGCCACTCTTTAGCTAAAACAGTTCAAAACTCACCCAAGCAGCCGGACTATTTCACACACTTATCAAAAAACCACTTCGGAGAGCACCACGGCATCTTGTCTTTCTTCCAAAGACGCCTCTATGCCAAATCCCCCATAGACTTGGGTATCACACATTTTTAATAGAAGAGGCGCACACGCACACACGAATGCACATTTCGTTAGCGCCTCACATTACTGGCTGCAACTAGTTTCCCAAAGGCACTTTGAGAAGAGTTCATGAACTGAGTACATTGACTAGTGTTTCTATGCAGTTTTATCTCACGCCACCCACAGAAACCATTGATCAGCTTTTCTCAGGTCGTTGCTTCTCCACATTCCAATAGGTCACAGCGAACATATGGGCAAATATATCATTAATCATAACCCTAGGCCTTTATATATATATATATATATATATATATATATATATATATATATATATATATATATATATATATATGACTAGTAAAAATGTTCTGTAACAACAGAATTCCATCTAATAAAAGGAGCCCATAAAAACACCAAAATATAGAGAGGAAAGTACTATATTTCAGAGACTGCTGTCTCTCTCTTCAGGTATATGAAGAGAGAGACAGCAGTCTCTGAAATATAGTACTTTCCTCTCTATATTTTGGTGTTTTTATGGGCTCCTTTTATTAGATATATATAATATATATATATATATATATATAATATATATATATATATGAATTGTAATAGCAACAATGACCTCTGAACTTCTCTAATTCTTCGCTCTTTTTTTGGACACGATTGTCACTACAAAGCCTTGAGCTCCAACTTCAAAGCATTTTGAAGAAATCATGATGTCCGGCAAGGCCAGGTGGGCAAGGTGACCTCGTCGTGATTATGGTATGGCGGGTTCGTTTCCCGCTACCGGACATCCTGATTTCTTCAAATTTCTTCGAAGTTTGAGCTCAAGGCTTTTTAGTGACAAGCGTATCCCCCACAAAAAAGAGCAAAGAATTTGAGAAGTTAAGAGGACCATTGTGGCTATTACAATTTTATATGTATCTGGTAAAAAAAGACCAGTAGATTATATATATAGATATATATATATATATATATATATATATATATATCTATTTATATCTATCTATCTATATATATATATATATATATATATATATATAATATATATATATATATATATATATATATATATATATCTATTTATATATCTATATATCTATCTATCTTATCTATATATATATATATATATATATATATATATATATATATATCTATATATATTCTCTATATATCTCTATATATATAGATATATATATATATAGATATATATATATATATATAGATATATTTATATAGATATATATAGATATATATATATATATATATATATATATATATATATATATATATATATATATATATATATCTATATCTTATATATATATATATATATATATATATATATAATATATATATATATATATATATATATATATATATATATATATATGGGATCCCTTCAAAAGAGTGACTATCAGAAGAGTGACATATCGAAAGTGACAAAAATAGTACTCCGTAATCAAAACAGTGACATATTCAGAAGAGAGAGACATAAGTGACAAAAAGAAGAATTATGTATCAGAAGAGTGACATAGCAAGTTTTAAAATGACTTACTAAAAATACTTAAAACCTTTATTTGTAAAATAAATTACAAATGAAAACATAAAATAGCTTAATAAGAAAACGGTCATTTATATAGTCGTTAACTTCATGTTCATTATGATTCATATTGCATGAACCAAGACGGAAATTATGAGCAATTCCTCTTATATAATCATTTAAAGAGACAGCTCCCTTTCTACTTGAAACTGTTGCAAGCCTATTTTCTCTTCTTTTTCTTCGTTAAGTCCCTGAAGTTAAAGGCTGTATTTCTTGGTCTGATCATCGATTATACACCTATATGGTATCGTTCGACGACTGTTTCAAACTTCTATGCCTTCCTTGTCTCTACAGCATTATTTGGGAGATTGTCTGCTTGCAAGTGATAAACGCTCCACACAGTTGGTTCAAATCGTGAAAGATGACGTACTCGGTTTTGTCGTGGTCTTCCTCTACTTCGTGAAATTATGGGTCTACCGAGTACATAGGTATCGCCAAAATATTTATAAACTTGTTCAGCTTCAACTGGAATTTATTTGAGAGATCTAGATAAAAATAGCGGGTTTCATCAGGGTGTGAAAATGCGAGAGCAGCCACCTGTCGTAAACTTAAGGCTAAATTCTCGTTATTTTTATATACATCTGCAAGGCCACCGCTCTTTTGAATACATCGGTAAATATTTTGACAGGTGAAAAAACCACTCAAACTACCCAAACAACAGTTAATTTCACTCTGTTGTTGTCACTCCTTTCAATTTTATTAGGTTTGTCACTTTTCTGTTATGTCACTCTTTTGAATTTTGAATTAGGGTTGCCACTCTTTTGTTATGTCACTCCGTCGAAATGTCACTCTTTCAATACACACCCATATATATATATATATACACACATATATAATATATATATATATATATATATATATATATATATATATATATATATATATATATGTGTGTGTGTGTGTGTGTGTGTTATATATATATATAAGTATATATATATATATATATATATATATATATATATATATATATATATGTATATATATATATATATATATATATATATATATATATATATATATATATATGTATATATATATATATATATATATATATATATATATATATGAATAATTATCACATTACCGTGATTCATATAAATTATTCGAGCTACAAATGTCCTTTAATATCTAATTCGCTCTACCTCGGAATGATATATTTTCATATATGTAAACCGAAGGGGAAGTTTTTAGTTGATGAGGGGACGAAATTACAAATTATATCAACTAAAAAAAATTCCCCTTCGGTTTACCTATATGAAAATATATCAATTCCGAGGTAAAGCGAATTAGATATTAAAGGACATTTGTAGCTCGAATAAATAATATATATAATATTCAAACTTACCTTTGAGGGCAAGGGTTTCGTCGTGGTAAACAGAACCCGTGAAGATCCCGCTGAGGACTTCTGTAATATAACGGAGCCAGGTATTTCCTGCTCCTGGGAAGGACACAGCAGCGACAATCGGCGCTCCTCCGGCGACCATAAATCTGTGGGGGGGGAAAAAAAAAAAAAAACAGACAAATAAAGAATTAAAATTTTTTAAAAATAAACTGAAAAAATGGGGTAAAAAAATGCATAAGAAATGAGCTTCATTGAAGTGTTTGAAAACAGGTGCCGATATGTATACTATTAGCTATTAATCTGTGAGCTTGTGCATTGAGATGGACCGAGTAATATTTTGAATCTTGTAAGTAATGCGATATAGACAGATTTTTAGATAACCAATTAGACAGGTGCACTGTGTCAATAATGCCTTCAATTATGATGAACCAGACTAAGTATTGAGCCGTTTATAAACATTGTTGTTGTGTTGTCCTTTTAGTGAATTGAAAAATCAGCTAAAACTCCCGGCAAGAAATGATTAACTTGTACAAGTATTTAAAGCTCTTCCCCGTCAGTACTTCTTATGCGGTACACTGTAGGAATTACTTAATGTTCTTTACAGCGTCCCTTCGGCCCCTAGTTGCAACCCCCTTCATTCCATTTACTGTACTTCCGTTCATATTCTGTTTCTTCCATCATACTTTCCACCTTCTGACAATTGATTCATAGTTTAGCTGCGAAGTTTTCCTCATGGTACACCTTTTAAGCCTTTTTACTGTCAATTTCCCGTTTCAGCGCTGAATGACCTAATAGGTTCCAGCGGTTGACCTTTGGCCTAAATTCTATATTGTATGCCATTAAATCTTAATTGTGTATAGCTCGGATATCTTTAGCACGTCTACGCTCTGACACAATAAAATACCACAAAATTCGATATATAAGTAAATGCACGTGTGCAGAATTAAGCACGCAATAAGCTTACGTGCTGTGGCGGACTGCGTAAGCTTTATGAATGGATAATCGCATGTAATCAATGAATACCATGCTGGTGGGAGGGATTTGAAAGGATTTGCAGGTTGAGGCTTTGAGAATTCTGTGAATAATTTGATCTCTTGAGTGCCAAAGTGCCAAAGTGAAAGTGGGGCTTATGTTGTATGTCCGAATGTCCCCACCTCTTGATGTCCACGAGGAGTAAATGTGAAATATAATCGTATTTGACAGTAAAAGGTTAAATCACAAGATTTTTGATGATCAGGTGAAACAAGGACTTTAAAATCAAAACTGGCTTTAGCCTGCGAAGAAAGGTAGGCAGTAAAGGATTTTTTTTTTTTTTTTTTTTTTTTACCACAAACAAACGTTTTAAAGTGTGGCGAATAGATTTATACATATTTTATATTTTCTTTAAAAATTTTACATTGCTTTATTACGATGCTAATTAATCGATAATTGAATCTGAATTTTTTTCAGACGAAAATAAAATCTGAATTTGATTAATAAGGGAAAAAAACATAGGCAGAGCGACAAAGAATGAAAAAGAATCCGGCACTCTTACACAAAAATGCGTTAAACTTACACATTATTGCGAATACATTTTAAAATTCAAAACGTGACGAGGTTGATTGCATCCAACTACAGGATAGAGTTAGTCATTTGTTACCGTATAAACTTTGAGTGGATTTATCCTGTTTCATGTTCTGCATTCGACCATGTTCTCACTTCAATCTGCACCCTCACGACACTAAGTTTCCATAGATTTATGTTTATTGTCTTAATAAATACTACACGTTAAATGTATTGCCGCAGAATTCCTTCCAACGTTTAATACAATACAGAGAATTCCGTCCATGATTTTAGGGACCCAAGAGGCCAACATGACAGTAATCTGCCATGATATTTGACCTTACTAACTGTAGAAAAAAAAATGAAAATAACAAGCGGTAGAATGAGAAAATGAGATGTTTAGTAAGGGGGAAAGAGATTATTTGTATGTGGAAGTGCATTACAGCAAAGAGAGTCTTGTACAGATACACAGGATGATGGGAAGTCAAAGGTTAAAATAAGGTAATGAATAATATAAAAGGAGTAAGTACGAGCAGACGTTTCGGAGATTGAATGTGATCTATTGGGATGCAAATGCAGAGACGCCAGTGACTGAGCAAATGGATCTGAGAATAGAGGATGTAAATGAAGAAATGCTGTCTGTCCGGCAATGCAATCCCGGGTTAAAGGATTGTGAGTGTTTTGAAGATTATTTGAATGAGGATAAAAGAAAATACGCTAAAGTAAATAAAAAACAGTGGGATTGGTTGATGCAAGTTTGATAATGCTTCTGAAAGTGACTGCTGTGTTTGCGACGAAGGTATTAAGTTGAAGAATGGAAAATACATCAGTAATTAATGGGATTGTGTGTGTGTTTGTTTGTTATGCTGAGTACGTTGCTTAAAGAGTTATTGGGCGCTATCCTAGTACCATTTTGTCCCATAATTAGTCATGATTATGAGAGAAAGAATTAAAATCTATATTATTTAAAAACAAATAGTGAAGAATTTCCTAAAACATTAACATTTGATTTAAGAACTGATATAGATATATATTTACACACACACACACATATATAGATATAGATATATATTTACACACACACATATATATTTATATACATATATATATAATAAAAAATTCCCCCCTCGGTTAAAAAATATGAAAATGATATTAATTGCGAGGTAGAGCGAATTAGGTATTAAAGGACATTCGTAGCTTAATGTGTATATATGAATCACAGTGATGTGATAAGACTCATATATATATATATAAATATATATATATATATATATATATATATATATATATATATATATATATATATAATATATATATATATAAGCAACTGTTTCGCACGGGTTATTTATAATAAATGGAAGGAAGAGAGTAGGATGCAAGAAAAGGTAGTAGGATGCGGAATGGGAATGTAGTTCAAAGGGAATGTCAAGCAGTACTCCTTTATTGAAGCGAATTGTGGATTTGTTGAAATTGAAAACTAAAAGCTAGGTTGCAACTGTTGAGATGGATTGAGTGTCCGTTTTATGTTGTATAGAAAGGGTGAAAAATGTGAAGCTTTGTAGGAGTGGTATATGGGTTCTGTTGATGACAAGATTCATCAGACTATTCAGAAAGAATGGAGGACGATAGGTGGGTAGAATTGTTTTTTTTTTTTTTTAGTCTAAAGTGGGTTAATAAGATTGACGAGAGCAAGACCTACAATCGGTTGGTTAAATGAATGAGAGAGGTTTTTGAACGGAATGGTCGCAATGCCCTGAAAGCTAACTAGAGTGCGTCCAAGATAGACGTGATTAGTGCAGTTACTAAAGGTTGTTCAGGGTATTGTTTGTTTGTTTGTAAGGTGTTTTGACGTTGCAGGAACCACTCGTTATTCAGCAACGGGACCAACGGATTTACGTGACTTCCGAACCACTTCGAGATTGAACTTCTATCACCAGAAATGCATATCTCTCACACCTTAATGGAATACCCGAAAATCGAACTCGTGTGCACCGAAAGTAGCAGGCCAAGACCATGCGATCACGCCACTGAGGCGCATGTCAGTGGGTACCGTGATGAGCTTTATGTTTAGATGTGCATTGCTGTATGTTTCGGAAGCTTTCTGCACGGGTGTTCATCCATGACGCAGTAGTTTGAATACTAATATGGCAGTGACTATTGTTTTTTACACTTATTGTTTTTAAAACTACATTAGCACCAAAATTCTTCAGGAGATGTGGGGTATCTTTCATATTATTATATAAGGTATACAAGCAAATTTTGTTGTAAGGTTCTTTTTTATTTTGATACATGGTCTTTTTTTTGTTGTTGCTTGTACTACCTTATAATAATAATATGAAAGGTATCCCAGATCTTCTGAAGAATTTTGGTGTTAATGTAGCTTTTAAAAAACAATAAAACAATAAAACAGGTACTTATTAAGAACTCCCCCGACAGTGTTAAAGGATGTGTATATAAAATTCCGTGTAAGTCTTGTCTTGTGACAACTTTTATATTGGTCAAACGGGGAAAGCACTGGAAAAAAGAATAGAACAACATAAACAATGTGTGAGATATGCACAGGGAAATAGTGTATTTTGTACATGTTAGTGAGAACAATCATGCTATTAACTGGGAAGGGGCAAAAAAGCTTGTGTGTTCTAATAATGCAATGGAAAGGAATATCATTGAATCTAGTTTTATAAAAGAAAGTTTACAATAATAATATGAACATCAGTCAAGGAATGTATAAACTTGATCCTTTAATATCAAAAGAAATTTGTAAACTGTTTAAAAAATTTTAAGGTAGGCATTAGAAATGTACGGACTAGGGATTATTATATTTGTAAACACAGTAAAGGGCAGTAGTGGTAATGAGATGTCCAACCCCGCCTCCCTGACACCTGTCAGGTGTGGACTGGTTACCTGTTGGGTACCCTAATCGGTAGTATCCCTTGGGAATTTATTGTAAATTTTAGCCAAATGATTTTTGAAAGCCACTCCTACCTGACACCTGCCTGTGGGTGGATCTGCAGTCTCAAACGGTTGTACACTCGGCAAGGAAAGTTAAGATACAGTTTTTTTAAATCTTCGGACATATAGTGTTCAATAAGCCACACCTGGCAACTCTTGAAGGGGGTGGAGCTTCAAAATCATAGCGTTTGTTGCTTTCTAGATTTCCATCAACTTTACACCATAAAGATTCTGTTGAGGTCCTATAATCATTTATCTTTAATGTATAAACAGGCTCTATATTATTCGTTAATGTTGGTTTGGTAAGGTCAGTTCATAAGTAATGTTTGACACTAAACTGACGTAAAATTCATACGTCATTAAAGACGGATCTTAACAGTGAGGAGAAAGGGTTTTAAAATTTGGGCAAGTACTTGTGGAAATCGTGAGCAACAATACAGTGAAGAATGAAATATAATGACGATAGAGAGAGAGAGCGCTCAAGCATAGGCCTATCGATAGAGATACTTAATTTCATTATATTTTACTTAGATTAAGTGATAATATTTTTTCAAATGTTTCAAAAGTGGAGAGAGAGAGAGCGCAAGCATAGGCCTATCTATAGAGATATTTAATTCTTAATTCATTATTTCTTTGAGAGATTGAGTGATAATATTTTTTCAAATGCGTTTTAAAAGTGGAGAGAGAGAGAGAGAGAGAGAGAGAAGGAGCAAAATCTGCTCATGTGAAAGCTTAGGCCTATTTATAACTACTTATTTCATTTACATTTTCTTTGAGAGAGAGAGAGAGAGGAGAATTATAGTACTGGTGACGGGACTTGTGACAGGGGAAAGGCAGAAGAAAATATAATGAATTAAGTATCTCTATCGATAGATCTATGCTTGCGCGATAGATATGACTGCACTATGTTAGATAAAATTTGAAGAATCATCAATATTCAAGTTAATTCTCTAAGGAATTCATACCCTAATCTTGATTACATTCGACAGTTGACGTAGCATTCAAAGACTGTAAAAAGACGTGGAAAATTTTAGACACAGGGTTGCGGTCATTCTTGCTCTCTGATATAGTCTTTACTTTTGAAAATCGGGTTTCATCCACAAATTCACGAAAAAAGGCCGTTAGGTAAAAATATTTATCACCACAAATACTCAATATGTATTGCACAGGCAATTAAAGTTTTATATCGTGGGAGATCTTTCAGCCTCGCGGCAAAGAAATGCAGTTGTGTAGGGCTGTAGGCTACTACGAACTGCTTTTGTAATGGGAGCATATAGCCAGATAATCGTTGAGCTGACATGCTACTTTAACCTTGATAAGATTTATGTTTAAAGACAGTAGCTTTTAAACAGCAACTAGCATTCGATCCATGTCAACGTCAAAGTAATCCAAAGTGTGAAATCCGTTACGTTAGCCAGTATCCAGTGACTTGCGCTTTCCCGCTCTAAGTGCTAGGGCTCCTCCTCACATCATAGAAAACGCTCTTGCGGATGCAATAGATTTGCTCAACCTACCTTAGCCGTCGCAACATTTAGTGCCATTGACGTCAGCTAACTTTAATCGCTTTGGAATACAAACATAAGTTTGTAGAAACTAAAATAATTGCATTCACCACTTACGATGATGCAATATATCCCCGTTCATGAAGCAAACGAGTAAATATTGTCGTCGTGATACATAGTAATAAAATCAGAAATTCACTTTCTATCTACCAGATCTCTATGAACGAATCCATCTGAGAAATTCCAATTACTTCGGAACAATATATCGTGTTTTTAGTATCTGAACAGTTTTGTTTTGCAGTTTTAACATATATGATATAATTTGCAGTATATTTTCATATTCTAGAGTAAATTTATTTGCGATACTGTGTCTTTCAGTACAAAAAACAAATGGGAAATTGGATGAACGAAAGCTAATGAAAACTGTATCTTCAGTTTTCTTGACGAGTGTACATGTTTTCGTCAGTACTGTCTCTGTAGTAATAAATATAATTGTGAATTCTAATACTATGTATCAGTCCTTTGTCAGTGGCTTGAAAATAAAGCCGAAACCGGTCAGGACCTACACCCTGTCTTTTATTTTTCACCTGTGGATATGTGTGATATATATATATATATATATATATATATATATATATATATATATATATATATATATATATATGGGTGAGAGAGTGTGTGTGTAAGTATTTCGTATGTCCAAAAATATCTAATTATCCGGTGAAGAAATAATTAC
>NC_087211.1:63564193-63576693 GCF_015104395.2 Macrobrachium nipponense
CAAAAGAAAAAAATGCATGGAAAGTTATAGAACTAAAAAAGTAAGATAGAAAATGCAGAACAAAAGATTATACAATCAAAAGAAAATGAAAAACGGGACTTGGAAGAAAAACCCTATTAAATATCAAGCAAAACCCCAAAATATTATACTCATATGCGAAGAAGATGAATAAAAGAAGAATAGAAATAGGCCCTCTGAGAATTGAAGGGAGATTAACGAATGAAAAAAAGGAAATTTGCAACATACTGGCAGAACGATATAAGAGAGAATTCATACTAGAATAGATAAATGAAGATAATGATATAGAAGTAAGGGATGAAAAATAGTGAATATTTAGCTGACATAGATATTAATGAAGCTGATATTGTGCAGGCTATTAATGAAATTAAAAATGGAGCTGCTGCAGGGCCTGATGGAATTCCTGCTATTTTGTTAAAGAAAGTAGTTCATTCTACTCTCAAAGCCACTTGCAATATTATTAAGGACAAAGTGTAGATACAGGCAAGATATATATGATGAGCACAAATTAGCATATATTTACCCCTACTTTCAAAAGTGGATCAAGACTAGAGGCAAGTAATTATAGGCCTGTGAGTCTAACATCACATATTATGAAAGTGTATGAAAGGGTAATGAAGAAAAATATTTATGAAACATTTAATGAAAAATAATTTGTTTAATAAAGGACAACATGGTTTCGTACCCGGAAAAAGTACACAAACCCAACTGTTAGTCCACCGTGAGAACATATTCAAAAATATGAAAAGCGGAATGAAACAGATGTGGTTTATTTAGACTTTGCAAAAGAAGCTTTTGATAAAGTAGACCATAATATATTAGCGAAGAAAATTAGAAAACACAATATCGTGGATAAAGTAGGAAAATGGTTAAAAGAATTTTTACACAACAGAAAACATAGTTATTGCAAAACGAACGAGAAATCGGATGAAGCCAAGGTAATATCCGGTGTGCCGCAAGGTACGGTGTTAGCTGCAATACTGTTTGTTATTATGATTGAAGACAATAGACAATAATGTTAAGGATTCGGTAGTGAGTAGTTTCGCAGATGACACAAGAATAAGTAGAGAATTACTTGTGATGAAGATAGGAACGCTCTACAAAGAGACCTTAACAAAGTATATGATTGGGCAGAGGTAAATAGGATGTATTTAACTCTGATAAATTTGAATCAATAAATTATGGAGACAGAGAAAGAAAGCTATATGCATATAAGGGACCTAATAATAAGAGACCATCACAAATAAGGAAGCAGTTAAAGACCTTGGTGTGATGATGAATAGGAACATGTTATGCAATGATCAAATAGCAACTCTGTTGGCAAAATGTAAAGCAAAAATGGGAATGTTGTTACGGCACTTCAAAACAAGAAAAGCTGAACACATGATTATGCTTTATAAAACATATGTTCGTAGTCCACTTGAATATTGCAATAAGATATGGTACCCTCACACTATCAAAAGGATATTGCACAAATAGAGAGTGTCACAAAGGTCCTTTACAGCTAGAATAGAAGAAGTTAAGGACCTAGACTACTGGAAAGACTACAATTCTTAAAATTATATAGTCTAGAAAGGAGAAGAGAACGCTACATGATAATTATTCAGGCATGGAAACAGATTAGAAGGAATAGCAGAAAATATCATGGAACTAAAAATATCAGAAAGAGCAAGCAGAGTAGATTAATAGTGCCCAAAACTATACCAGGAAAAATAAGGAAAGCACACAGGACATTAATCCACTACGCACCAGCATCGATAATGCAGCGTCTATTCAATGCGTTGCCAGCTCATCTGAGGAATATATCAGGAGTGAGCGAGATGTGTTTAAGAATAAGCTCGACAAATATCTAAACTGCATCCCAGACCATCCAAGATTGGAAGATGCAAAATATACCGGAAGATGTACTAGCAACTCTCTGGTAGACATTAGAGGTGCCTCACATGTGAGGGACCTGGGCAACCCGAACAAGATGTAAGGTCTGTAAGGTAAGGTTCACTATGTAAGGATCTTTGTTCTGTAAGTAACTTTTTATGATTCCTTTTTTTATGAATTATTAACCAACTTTAATTTGTAATCATAGTTTAACCGCCCATGCTTGACTTTGACTTAATTGCTTAGTGCTTTGTTGTTATACAGACTTCAATTTGCTTTGAATAAGTTTTCTGATTAATCTTTAAGCTGATATAATGAATAATACCACTGGGCGAAACTGTTTTGCGTTTACTGCTCAATTAGATTCTGAAGCTAGTATTATTTGCAGGTTTTTTATTGTTATGCACGCTGACTATTACTTCAGTTCTTCTAAGAGACCAGCCTTTTCTCCACTTAAGATTAGAGAACCATTTTAGTTATCGCTCGAACCTACTTGATCTGAAGTTAAGTTTTTTACTATGTTTACCATTAATTTCTATTTTTTTTTCCCCGCCCCTGAAGGGGTTAGGGTACCCCGATGACTTGTGTAGTAGGTCCTAGGACCTGCTACACAAGTCATCGGTGGATTTTGTTTTTCAGGTGGTAAGTGACTTATGCTTTACTAAAAAAACATGTTTGATCTAGGAGAAAGTTGGCCAGAAAAATTAGCAATTAACATAGAATTAAGACTTAATTTTTTATCCAGTTTTTATGTACCTAGATATTTAAAGTTTTAAGATAATGGTTTATTTATAGCCCTGGTAATCTAATACAGTAAACTAATTTTTCGGATGACTAGAATTCCGATTGGGATCATAATTTAAGGAAATATTCCTTTAGAGCATAGTGTATATTTAAGTATGCCAAAGTTACTCTTTAAGCTCTAAGTACATGATCAGTCCACCATTAGACATGGTATTTAAGGCTGGACGAATGTTCTCTATAGTGTTTTAAGTTGAGTCAAAAACTATAGAATATACTTGGTTTCATAATGTTGAGATATGCTGAGTCAGGAGTTATGCTGAATGAGGTAAGGCAGCTGGAAACTACTGGAATGTTGCCTTAGGAAAAATTAAGTTTTAGAAACTTAAAATTAACTAGAAAATTCCAATTGTTTACTAAAGTAAGCCACCGTAATTTGATTAGCCTTATATTGTCTGCTAAAGTTAAAGCAGGTACGACTGACTATTGCAATAAAGAGTATAAGCCTGAAATTAAGGCTTTGATTGTCCTAAGTAGATTCTTTAGTAAGGCCCATGAAGTTGATGGGAATTGTATTCAGGATGTGGTCAAGCTGGGATTTAATGCCTGAAGTGTTTTAATATTTGTAATTTCAGATTTGAAGTTTAATTATATCATAAGTGCAGGAGCTCTAACTATGGGTGTACAGGTATTTAGCATGCATTGTGTTAACTTCAAGGTAAATCGGAAAATTCTTAATCTTTGGTGCCAGTAATCATTAGTTGAGGTTTAAATGGTTTTGATTATTAAATTAATCGGCAGACTTGTTAGACTGATCTTGAGTTACAGAAAATAGGGTAATGACCGCTACAGATAGGGCTATAATAATTTGTTACAATAGCAGATTAGTTACGAATTAGGAGATAATGGATCTTTTGTAGCTTTTTTTTTTTTTTTTAATGATGTGTGCAGGCAAATGTTTGAAGTTAAATATTTGGCAGTTGGATCTGTTCAAACAATTATAAGCTTATTTCCTTACTCCATTGCACTATTTTTATTTGATTTCCAAACCTGAAATTTAACTTAGATCACGGTGAAAATTTTTTTTTTCTCTATCTTTATTAAAATAAAATTACTTTTTATTAGCTAATTTGCATAATCTATCACATAGGATTTTACGTTTCAGGATAGCTAGTTGGCAATTGCTCCGCTCATTTTAGTCTTTAATTAGATTAAAACTAATTTCAAAGCCGATACAAAATTGCTTAAACATTTTCAGTTTCCCATTATTGTGGTCAAAATTATACTGGATTAGGAGTTATTTCCAGTAAATTTGTTGCAATTCCGGGCTATTCAACTGGTCTCAGGAATTTGTGAACTTTGAAAAAAAGCCGTAACTCATTAATTTGCTAAAATCTGAAAATTGTGCCATTATGAAATTGTGTTAGGACATGCACTTAATCGAAAGTCAGTGAAATATAATGTATGGCATTCATCTGTGTAAAGTTACTAAAGACTAACTTCTCGATTTAACTTGATCGTTGTGTGAAGTTTTGTGGTAATAGTGATTACATAAAAATAGCTGAAATAAAAGGGGGAAAACACTAAATATTTCATAATTTAGCGTTGAAGTTGAGTAGCCTTTTTGAAGTATTACAGGGAGACACTACAGCTTCTGTCATTTCAGGTACCTTCGGAAATATGACCTGTCATCTAGTTGTGGTTTAGAGGATTTAAGAATTAAATGTTCCAACTTAGCCTACTGACTGTACGCAGACGAGACAGTGAATGTGGACTTGAAGATATCAAGATGTTATATTATTACCTTGCCTTACACGTTAATTTTCTATTGGCTTCAAACGTACGTGGTAGTTTATCAAAGTGAGAATTTATTAGTTGTCAAAATATGGAATCCAGCTGTTAAGTATTTCAAAAACTTATTTTAAATTTCATACCAATGAATTCCTCAGCATTGTAAATGTTAATGTGGGAAAGATTTTCTTAGAGTAATTATAAGATGCAAAATTTACATAAGCTCAAATGTATGAAGTTGTCTTAAATCTGTAATATAATTTTAAGTTTTATCCGTATTCATTACTTTTCTTTTCCTGCATGTAGTTTTAAGCATTAGTATTGTTTTTCATAAAATTACTTTAAAAAATACCCTGCAAGCTAACTGTTTTTCATTTTAATCTTATCCCAGTAACAACTGAAAAACAAATTTAATGTATTTGTGATAAACCACGTGATGCGTATGCAGTCGAAACATTCAAAACCATTCTAGATACCTCGATAGTGAACAGAGGATTCCTTATCGAAAATGAACGGAGATGTTGCATGGCATACAGGTATTTTTAGGAGGAATGCTAAAAGGAACAGAACAGTGAAGGTTGAAAGTGATCAAAAGGGCTCTGGTGATTACAGTGTCAAAGTAAACATTATCTTCCCCCAAATGAAATAGATGTGGCTCCTTGAATGATGTTCTTTTCTAGTAAAAATTAAGTTAACTTTTAACTATTAGTTGTAATACTAAGCTTTAATCTCTGGCTCATTAAACCTTTTATAAATATTGCTGACTGAATGCTATAAATTAAAGCTAAGCTGATAATTGTGAATAAAAAACCAATAAGAGTGCCTGTACGTATTTCAGGACAGTTGAGAACCAGCATGTTGCGTAATGAGAAGCTGTACTTAAACATTAGAATTACTGACAATAGCTTGTAGTAATACTACGTAATAAAACTAGGTAGACAGTCTTCGAGCGTACGCTTGGAAATATTTTTTTACTATATACAGCTGTCTGAGGTGCCGCTTTTAACGATTGTTAAAACTCTGTGGTTGAAGATTTCCACTTGCATTTTAAGGTGCAAAGAGAAACTCATTCCAGACGGGTAATATCTGGGTTTAAGGTATAACCCTTGTAGGGGTTTGTGCACTGTAGGTATTAAGGTTATTTGTATTTCTTCGGCTCTTACCTGCTACCATTTATATTAATTTTACTGTACTAACGTTCATATTTTTTCCATCTCATTTCCCAACCTCTTCTATTTCATAACGCAACCGCGAGGTTGGCTGCATTTTACTCAATTTCCCTTTCAACGCTGAATGACCTCAAAGGTCCAAGTGAATTGGCTTTCGTCCTAAATCTTGTTGTAGTTCCTATAAAGACAGTCATTCGATTCGTGAACTTCAAAACCTAACTCTGCGCTATTAACAATTTTAGAACAATACGTGTAAGTCAGATTTCATAAAGTACGTCAGTGAAATTGCAACCGGGCTTAACTGGCATCTTTGGAAAGTAAAGGTCTCCCCTTTGTACGAAATTGGTCTTTTCAAAGGTAAAACTAACTTGAAACTGTTGGGGGGGAGGGTCATCTACCAGGAAGTGGAGACGGCATATTTTTTTCATTTATTCTTGACCCTATTAATACAGCGGTAACCAGGACATAATTAGATTGAGCTAATGACCGTGATAATGTATTATGAATTAGTGGTGGGATGGTAGTTAAAATTTAAATTTAACTTAACGTGTTCGATATTCAACTTGACAACTACTTTGTTTATCCTGAAATTCAGAGGATATGCTTTTAACAATGAACAGAAGTACTACAGGCTAGTTTGGACAGTTGTCCATATTTTTAAAGATGGAGTTTCTGGTAACCTCCGCGCACACACTATTTCATGATTACTTAATGGCAGGGGAACAGAGGCAATGAAGTATAACTTTGAAACGCTAATTTGTTTAAATTAAACAACTCAAAATGTGCAGGTATACTAATGAAATAACCTTTATTGAGGAAATTGTCATGTTGATCATACCTGTGAAAGTATTTAGGATTACTTGGTAATGGATATCCCAAACATTGAAATTCCTGTCGTTTGTCCCGCTAATAACTCCTTTCAAAGCGAAAATGACGTTGAGAGTTATTGATCATTAAACTATTCGAGAGATGGTATTAAATTTTCTTTAAAATCAAAAATCAACTAAGCTTGGAGAACATTAGTATTTTTTCGTGAAAAAGGTTTGCAAAAAAGTTACTTAATGGTAGTGATGCTATCCTTTTATACTATAAAGCGAGGTTGCTGGAGTCTATTTATTGACGATTAGAGGAAAACTGGTTACGATTTTGTTAATCCTTCCTCTTCATAACCAACTAAATTTCGAAAGTTTTTTTTTTTGTTTTTTTTTTTTTTTTTTTTTAAACAAAATCAAGTTGGCTCTCAGAAACTCATTTTCAGGAGGTTGAAAGGGAAGATTAATAAGCTAACTGTGGGGCGGACGTGTTGGAGGTCTCTTTCGCGTTTCTTTACAAAAAAGGGGGCTTTTAGCCCTTAGCGATTATACCTTTTATAGTCAGCAATGTGCTAATAGTGTCTTCACGTAATACCCGGCATGTAAGCTCTAACGGGCACACTTGACGGGCAAACCGTCAAATTGCCCGATGGGTCTTGTAGCAAAATCACCATGGTAGTGCCCGATGGCTTGAGCTTCGACCCTGGCAGACGTACGTTAACCATATACATTTCTTTTACTGAGCCATTCTTTACACCATATTCTCTACTTTTTCTTCTTTTTCATCACACACAAAGCAATTATCATACTACACAATATATTCTTCTTTGCAGTAGGCACCATGTTTATCGTACCGCGCTGAACACACTACTGGCATCATCGGGCACGCCCACCTCTCCCGTGTGGACAACATTCACAGCTAAGCCCGCCAGAATTTGCCCGTCAACCCGGAGCACGCCGATCAGGCCCGCTCTTGTCCACACGAGCGGGCATGATCGGCGCGCTCCGGGGTTGACGGGCAAATTCTGGGGCGCTTACCTGTGAATGTTGTCCACACGGGTGAGGCGATGGAGAGGTGGGCGTCCCCGATGATGCCAGTAGTGTGTTCAGTGCGGTACGATAAACTTGGTGCCTACCGCAAAGTCAAATGTGGTAACGTATTGTCGCACACCTTCGGCTCCCTAAACGGGCTTCGGCAAGTGGGCATTCTCTCTCCATACCTGTTCAATACGTACACAGATGCCCTGAATGTCAAACTGAAATCACTCCCATTCGGATGCCCTGCCAATGAAACAACTATAAAGAAGCTAGGTTACGCCGACGATATGGTTCTGATTTCCCCATCAGTGCAAGGTCTCCAACGACTCATCGACACTTGCCGCCAATATGCAGAGAAATTTGATATTCTATACAACGGAACCAGGACCCAGTGCATGTCGCTGCTCCCGAGATCGCTTAAGCATATTGCAGAACCCCAAATTTTCCTCGGAAATCATCGGCTGGAAGTCGCGCACGAATTTCCGTATTTGGGTCACATTATCACGAAAGACCTAAAAGATGCGGCAGACATGGAACAGAGGCGTCGTAAACCAAGGTGGAATCATCTTGTAAACTGTGTGCAACTGGCAACATGATTGCAAGGAGGTTTGCCTTCTGTCAACGAGACGTGAAACTGCTGCTCTTCCGCTGGTATTGCTACAGTATTTATGAGTGTTCCCTCTGGACGAACTATTCCCGTGAGTCCATAAGACGTATCACTGTTGTGCACAATTACATTCTGAGACGCCTCACAAACACTCCTCGCTACCACTCCGCCACACAGATGTTCTTAGAAAACCGCCTAGACAACATAAATTCATTGTAAGGCGAACAATGCCCAGTCTGATAACCCGAGTGAGGAACAGCTGCAATTCGCTCATACAAAGCATCCTAAGGAGTGATATAAATTGTGGGACAGATGGGAAATTGAGGCCTTTGTTCTTTAAAGGACTTAATCTCTATATTGGCAAGGTGTCATCTGCAGAATCTGTCTTTATTATATTTAATTGCTGATATTTTACTTTTTCATTATTATATTTAAATGCTGATATTTTACTTTTTCATTATTACTGTGAATACTATCAAGTTAAAGTTTTTTTTATATTCAATTTTCGTATTTAGCCCTCTGGACCTGACTACTGTAACCACCTAAGGTCTCTAGCTGAAATTTAAGTTATATAATCTGTGCACTAACTATTATAACTCTCAATGCATTTTTTTCTCTCTAATATTATTACTATTATTACCAGTTTTATGCTTTCTATCTTTTATACTAACTCAGCTATTGTGTGGATAGTGACGTGTATTCGTTTTTCTATCATGTTGTTTCATGTATCTAGATTGTGTATGTTACTGTCTGTATTTTGTATATTCTATGTATATGGCCCTGAGCTGAAATAAAGAGAATTGTTATTATTATTATTATTATTATTATTATTATTATTATTATGTTACTAGTGTATAGTTGGAGCTAAGTTGAAGGTATGAAGACATCTCACGAAACCACCTGTAATCATGGTATATCATAATTTTTCTCGTCAGTCCAACTTCTTAATGATGCATAAACTTAGCAAATATCATTCTATGTTCCTGGAATCCTACCCAGACCAGTCATCAAAGTCAGTGAGATCAATAGCCCATCAATGAGACTAATTTGTATACCGGTCAGAGCGCCTCAGTGCAGTGGCGTGGTTGGTTTGGTGTTTGCTTCTCACCTCGGTTGGTCGCGGGTTCGATTCTCGGCCATTCCATTGAGGAGTGAGAGATGTGTATTTCTGGTGATAGAAGTTCACTCTCGACGTGGTTCGGAAGTCACGTAAAGCCGTTGGTCCCTTTGCTGAATAACCACTGGTTCCATGCGACGTAAAAACACCATACAAACAAACAAACAATACACCTGTCAGACACATACTTGGTTCAACGGCTTCCTGCTTCAACGTCTCTTTGGAGAGGAGTCATTTTGTTCGAGTTGAGGGAACTCTGCCCTAGCTCGATTAAGGGAAGTCCAATGACATCCTGTGGAGACATCATATTATGATGGAGTAGTGTACCTATGTAAGTGTCTATATCGCAGCTGGGACACTCAGACAAATGTTAAATGCGGAGATGAAAGTTTATTGACAATTTTGGTAAACTGTGACCTGTGGCGTGATTTGCCTGCCACCTCGGTGGCCGCGAGTTCGATTCTTAGTCATTCCATTGAGGTCTGAGAGATGTGTATTTCTGGTGATAGAAGTTCACCCTCGACGTGGTTCGGAAGTCACGTAAAGCCGTTGGTCCCGTTGCTGAATGACCACTGGTTCCATGCAACGTAAAAACACCATACAAACCAAAACCAAAGCTCTTTTATTGTTTTTTTTTTTTTCACTTTTTTTGCAACTTTTTTTTGCAATTTTTTTTTTTGCAACTGCTCTAGTTGCTAAAGACTATTCCTTGTTAATAGACTATAAACAATCTTATCCTAAATCTACAATCCAAAGTCTTCCAAAACCCTGTAACGCTTGTGGTTTACTTATTGTTTGAGGTTTCTGGCGTTGTAACTGACCATTTGGTAGGAACTAACGCCGCCTTCGTTTTAGTATCATCAATACGTTTCCACTTTTTCAAAGTAATTTATTTTTTAGCGTTATTTGTGTCCTTCGTTTATATTTTGTAATGATGAGAGCATTTTGTACATTAATGATTTTGTTATATCTGTTTACTGTTCGAATTGTTGACATCTCGATAACTGCTTAGCCTGTTTGACTCCCTTAGCTGCAAATTACAACCAATTTTGAAATTATTATAATTAGTCCATATTTCTCTCCCCTGTTCCTGAGATATTCTAGAAAATATAGGCATATATGATAAAGATATAACAATAATAATTATGCATTGTAGTTACCTATATTACACATTCTTCTCGGTTTTCAGATTGACACACTTACTTGATGATGTTCGTGCAAGGAGCACCGACACAAGCTTCAACCCGCAAGAAGGTATTTCTGCATCCGTCCTGTGATGTTGCATTTCAGAAATGGTCATTTATTAGAACGCTGGTCACTTGAGATGTAAGTATGGATATAAAATAATTGATTGATAATAGTAACTTTAATCTAAATCATTATATTCTTTTTATGACAATTGGCCCTTCCATTTTTACACTGGTTGACGGTTGCGTATATCAAAGATACAAAATGTGCAGCGAAATGTAGCACCCGAAATTCTATTCTGATTTGTTGCTTCACTTCTAGTGTTGACTTAATTTTTAGTTTTATGTTTTTTTCAAATTATTGCATTATTTATCCTGTCTCCGAACTTTGTTTCTTACAAAACCGAAATACCATTTTGTTGAAGCTTGTCAGAAAATTAGTCGCCTGTTTCAATAATAATAATAATAATAATAATAATAATAATAATAATAATAATAATAATAATAATAATAATGTTTTAGAATTTTGCTTGTATTAGGAAAGTGATGCTCCTGTAGCATTTGTATCTCGTTACCTAATACGATTTATTTTTTAAAAAGGTTCTTTGACGCTTTATCTCATACATGAGGGTATCATTAGGGGATCCCTTTACCCAGAAAGTTCCTCGAACATAAAATGTGGCCCTCACTAGCTCTTCCTGGTATTTTGGAATTGCCTACATTCTACAGTCGCTGAACATCTTAACTCATTATTTACTGATATTTTCCTCAAGAAACGATCGGATTTTGATAACAATAATTTTTTATTCACTGAGACGAGTCCAAAAAAACATTGAATATCTCTTGTGTTAAACAAATTTCAAAGAATTATCCGAGAGAGAGAAAGAGAGAGAGAGAGAGAGAGAGAAAGAGAGAGAGAGAGAATGTTTTTTTATCGTTTTATTCTTTCTCATTCAAAGTTACTGTATCAACAATTCCTCAACTAGGGTAAGAGAAAATCCAAGCACACCCATCTTTGCTCCCCAGTTATTTCAGTCTCACTCTCTTTATCTGTACCTGTCAGCTGCAAGACCATTTTGTGTGTCAGTAGAGCCAAAAAAACTTCCTTTTTATTCGAGAAATAGATCTGTGGCTCCGCTCCGACTTGAGAGCCGCTCTTTCCCCCATCCCAGTTGACTCCCTTATAGGTCCCGACTGGATGAGGTTGAGGCTTTTGCCATCACTTTGGGGTTTCCATGAACTAAAAATAGGTAACAGAGTAAATTCAGCCTTGACTCACAACTTTTTATTCTTTTGCTATTTATTTCGAATGCTGAAGAAAATGATAATCTGAGGGATTGAATAAAACGGTGCAAATATCATCTACAAGTAGGACACATAATGAAAAAGGTCACGACAGAGATATCATTACATTTCTATTTGTCTACTTAATTCACCGTTTCATTTTGACTCTCTCTCTCTCTCTCTCTCTCTCTCTCTCTCTCTCTCTCTCTCTCTCTCTCTCCGAAATCAATTTTTATAATGCCAGCCTGACCTTGGATCAAAACAAGTTTATTTTTAAAAAGAGGACAAAATTCTCTCTCTCTCTCTCTCTCTCTCTCTCTCTCTCTCTCTCTCTCTCTCTCTCTCTCTTTTATGGTGGTATGTTACATTACCTTGGCTCAAAAAACTTTAAAAGTAAAAGGCCTAAATTTTTTTTTTCTCTCTCTCTCTCTCTCTCTCTCTCTCTCTCTCTCTCTCTCTCTCTCTCTCGACGTAACCTTCATACAAAATAAAGAATCAAATATTTTCTATAAAAGATTATTGTTTTCTAATATAGCTAGTTTAGTACATTCATTATCGAAATAATAAGCATGAACTGTAGAACAAAAGCAAAAATTGTACAAGCGTTTTCGGTAGGATCATAGAATCATTGGTTAACTGAGTTGAGTTGAATTGCGTTGAATATAGAATTTAGGCTAAAGGCCAGCACTGGGGACCTATGAGGTCATTCTGCGCTGAAATGGAAGTCGACAGTAAAAGGCTTGAAAGGTGTAACAGGAGTAAAACCTCTCAGTTGCACTATGAATCAAGTATTAGGAAAGGGTGGAAAGTAAGGATGAAGAAAGAATTATGAAAGGAGGTACAGCAAAAGGAACCAAAGTG
>NC_087211.1:63579193-63604193 GCF_015104395.2 Macrobrachium nipponense
TAATCATTTATACTTGAATGTAGAAACAGCTCTGTATTCGTTAATGTTGGTTTGGTAACGTCAGTTCAGGGTAGAATATCGATCATTCTTTTTTAAAGCCTACTGTGAAACCTTATTTATAAGTAATGTTTGACACTAAACTGACGTAAAATTCATACGTAATTTTAAAGATGGATCTTAAACAGTTAGAGAAAGGGTTTTAAAATTTGGGCAGTATTTGTGGAAATCGTGAGGAACAAATAGAGTGAAAAGAATGAAATATTATGACGATAGAGAGAGAGCGCACAAGCATAGGCCTATCGATGAGCTAGTTTAATTCATTATATTCACTTTGAGAGATTAAGTGATAATAATTTTTCAAATGTTTCAAAAGTGGGGAGAGAGGGAGAGAGAGAGAGACACTTGGAAGAGAGGAGAGAGAGCGCAAGCATAGGTCCTATCTATAGAGATACCTAATTCATTATATTTACTTTGAGAGATTGAGTTACTTAATTTCATTATATTTTCTTTGAGAGAGAGAGAGAGAGAGAGAGAGAGAGAGAGAGAGAGAGAGAATTATAGTACTGTGACGGACTTGTGGACAGGGGAGAGGCAGAAGAAAATATAATGAATTAAGTATCTCTATCGATAGACCTATGCTTGCGCGATATGATATGACTGCCAAGATCGTGCTGCACTATGTTAGATAAAATTTGAAGGATCATAATTATTCAAGTTAATTCTCTAAGGAATTCATACCCTAATCTTGATTACATTCGACAGTTGCCGTAGCATTCATCAAAGATTGCAAAAAGACGTGGAAAATTTTAGCACAGGGTGCGGTCATTCTTGCTCTCTTGATATATATAGTCTTTACTTGTGAAAATCGGGTTTCATCCACAATTCACGAAAAAAAAAAACCGTGTTAATTAAAAATATTCATTACCACAAATAACTCAATATGTATTGCACAGGCAATTAAAGTTTTATATCGTGAGAGATCTTTCAGCCTCGCGGCAAAGAAATGCAGTCGTATAGGGCTGTAGGCTACTTTGAACTGCTTTGTAATGGGAGCATATAGCCAGAAAATCTTTGAGCTGACATGCTACTTTAACCTTGATTAAGATTTATATTTAAAGACAGTAGCTTTGTAAACAGCAACTAGCATTCGATCCATGTCAGCGTCAAAGTAATCAAAGTGTGAAATCTGTTACTTAGCCAGTATCCAATGACTTGCGCTTTCCCGCTCGAAGTTCTAGGGCTCCTCCTCACATCATAGAAAACGCTCTTGCGGATGCAACTAGATTTGGCTCAACCTACCATAGCCGTCGCAACATTGAGTGCCATTGACGTCAGCTAACTTTAATCGCTTTGGAATACAAACATAAGTTTGTAGAACTAAAATAATTGCATTCACCACTTACGATGATGCAATATGTCCCCGTTCATGAAGCAAAACGAGTAAATATTGTTGTCGTGATACATAGTGCTAAAATCAGAATTCACATTCTATCTACCAGATCTCTATGAACGAATCCATCTGAGAAATTCCAATTACTTTCGGACATATATTGTGTTTTTAAGTATCTGAACTTTTTGGTTTTGTTTTGCAGTTTTAACATATATGATATAATTTGCAGTATATTTCCATATTCTAGAGTAAATTTAGTGATATTGTGTCTTTTCAGTAAGAAAAAATGGGAAATTGGATGAACGAAAGCTAATGAAAACTGTATCTTCAGTTTTTCTTGTCGAGTGTACATATATATATATCTGACCCTATTATGTATTCCGATTTCCTTTAATGACACTTAGGCCCACATGCTTAATCGCTTATATCCAAAATCTGCTGAATTAGACTAAAAAATCTCAAATATATGTTTGCATTACATAGTATATAATCGTTGTTTGTTTTATACTTATATATATATATATATATATATATATATATATATATATATATATATATTATATATATAAGTATAAAACAAACAACGATTATATACTATGTAATGCAAACATATATTTGAGATTTTTTAGTCTAATTCAGCAGATTATATAAGCGATTAAGCATGTGGGCCTAAGTGTCATTAAAGGAAATCGGAATACATAATAGGGTCAGATATATATATATGTACAGACGGCAACGAAGAATTGGCGTAGTTTCTTAATTCATTGTTCGTTATGGAAATATTGCCATATGCAGGTGCCAGATTATTTACTTAACAATAAATAACATTTCCTTTCAAAGATGCTATACTTGAAATAAATTGCATTAGAACTGAGTAGAGTTATTCAATGTATAAAGATAATTATTTTGCAAAGTAAGGAAAATATATACCGATGGGTCCATGATTTCTAATTTTGTTCTCAACTCTAGCTTTGTGACAGCATACCGAAGATTTTGATGTTGGTTTGCTGCCGCTCGAGTCTTGACCCAACGTATCGTACTGCACTGGGTGTTGTCATTTCGTCTCCTACAGCCGATAAATAATACATCAAGGCGTTAACATTCTTTGAAAATGATGTTTAGTTAAACTAATTTTGTCCTTTGATCATAAAATAATTGCATGACACATTTAGTGGGCCTAAATTGGACTTCTGATTTTTCCCACATGATTTGCCTAGGTCTATTTTCAGCAGTATACTCTCTCAGATACGTAATATTAATGAATATTTAAATCGACAATATATATATATATATATATATATATATATATATATATATATATATATATAATATATCTATTCAATCTGCTTGATTTTACTATTCCCGTTATTCTTGTTTTATTAGCCATGTTCGCCTTTCTTCTTATCCTTTTCATAATTGCTTAGCATGATTAACTCAGTCCTAGCTATTCAAAGTTAAAAAGCAATCATAAAAAAATCAAACGAATATAATTGTCTTTTTATCGAATTCCTTGCATATCATCCTGTTTCATTTGGACACATTGGAAACCTACGGGAGTCAAAACTGACGAATACATTAAGAAAGGCTTACTTTTTTTAAAGCTTTCTTAGGTTGATCTTTTTGTAGCTACTCATTTCTTCTAAATAGAAATTAATTCAAATTAGTTTCACATATATACCTTCTAGACCTACTACCATAAGCATATTATAAGTAGCTGAAAGGATAAGAAATATGAAAGGTGACGTTCTCGTTTAAGTCTATTTCATATGTTTTTCTTTTTCTTTCAAGAAAAACCTTCTGCTTTAATCAAGGGTTGCTCTTTGACGGCTACAGGGTGTAACACGAGTGTATGCACATATTTTGTGGAATGAAAGATGAAGTGTCTTTGAACAGAAAATAATTTATAAACGTGCATTTAAGGCGTCTGTTGTCGGTGCTGGGAATTTTAAAATAACCGTTATCATTAGTGGTGCTTTCACGAGGAGTTCGTAGTGAGAAGTCGGATCTAGTCGCCTGAGATGTAGAAGAGAGCGGAGTGGCGATAGGAGTGATGGAAGGATTAGGCCGATGTTAATAAAGTATCTCCCAATAAAATGTATTCTTTAGGTTTTGAAGAAAAAAATGCATGCAGCATTGAAACCGTTTTCCTCCCTATCCGTGGTATTCACTGGCCACCGATAAAAAACAAAACTAAAAGAGTAAGCCTAACTGAATCTCTCATCTATCAAAGATAAGTTTGCTTATTCATTAGACTTATTCATTAGACAACTACCAAAGACTTCAGGTGTAGATTTAAAAGTTTTCATCAGACACCAGTCATAAGCGTAGACCTAGTTATGATTCCTGGTTCAGCAATGTCGTGACGAGGCACTAGATTTCAAAGTTCACAAATGAATGTGGCTCAGCAACATTTACACTACTGTATTCTCTTGCTCTCATGTGGTACTTCGAGGTGTTCCACCTCTAGGCCCATGTTCTAAATTTTCCCGTTCTTTAAACAATTTTATTCATCTATGTATGATGATTCTCTGTGGTTTATTAAGCTTTCTTGATATCTCTCCAACAGGACTTGCACGAATGCAGTGCAATAATTCTCTCGCTCATCGAGGAATGTTTCTTAGAACCGATAAATGACACATAGCATTAGATTCCCGCACACATAACATCAAAAGCAATAGAGTGAGGTCTCCTGGTTCACGCTGTTAAGATTTCGTTTTTTTTTTTTCTTTTCTTTTTTTTAATTTTATAGCATTTTGTGAGTTTCCAATGTTTTCTGTAAAATTTAACAAATGGAATAGTTCAACTACCTTGAACTTGATATTGAAATTATAATTTAAGGACTATGTTTATGCGATACTACTAGAGATAGGTGTCTCCTATCTATTTGGTAATGTATATCTATGGTTGTGATATGACGTTTTTTATCACTTCGTTTCGTTCACGTCAATTTTGCTATATGGAAAATAGTTTTCCACAATAACATAACATAACGTTCTAAAGATATCAGTGACTGTTTTTAACGTCATTACACATGATTTCTTCCATCTTTGAAAAGAAAAAATAGATAAATAAGGCATGAATCATGCGTCAGGCAGGTGAACGAAAAATTATGAAACTCTGCCACGAGTTTTTTGGCCGACAGTACACTCGACAAGAAAACTGAAGATACAGTTTTCATTAGCTTTCGTTCATCCAATTTCCCATTTTTTTTCTTACTGAAAAGACACAATATCACTAAATTTACTCTATAATATGGAAATTACTGCAAATTATATCATATATGTTAAAACTGCAAAACAAAACCGTTCAGATACTTAAAAACACAATGTATTTGTCCGAAGTTAAGTTGGAATTTCTTCAATGGCTTGATTCGTTCATAGAGATCTGGTAGATAGAATGTGGGAAGAATAACTGTATTGTCATTCGTGACGGTTCGACAGTCACTGACGAACCGTCACTTGCACCGATAAGATGGATAACAGGCGCCACCACACCACACAATCTCTCAGGTCATCGATCATTAACTTGCATGAGGCTCATGTTTCCATCGGAGATATTGCTCGGCAGCTTGGCATACACAGAACAACCGTGCATAGAAATGGATACGACGACAAAGAGAAAGAGGAAATATAAATATATTAACTAGAGGTAGACGACCCCGTTGCACCATTGCTGAGGAGGATCATCGAATCATTGAAGCAGCTCGACAAACTCCCTTGACAAACGCCGTAGCTATAAGAGAGAACATGGCCTTCAAGTTGATGCCCAAAACCATTCGCACGAACACTTACGATGTTATGAGATTTTTTCTTTTTTGTGTTTTTGACAACGGTTATGGTAGAATTATATAATTCCTTATTTATATAATATTGGTGATGATTATGCAATATTATTTTATTAGTTAATAAGTTCTTAAGCTTATTTGTTCGAAATATAGTTTCTTATAACAAAAACAAATAAGAATAACAAATTTCACTGTATATATCAAAAGAATAAATTATTATCAGGTGAACTTCTGGAACATGTTGCAGAATATTTTTGAGTGACTTACATCTACGTTGGTAGTCGTAATGACGTTAAGGAGTAAAACGAAACTGTAAAATCGATTGTGATCTTTTGTTTTGACATAATAAAAAGGAAAATACGGTGATTCAGTGCGAAAGAATTCAAGGAATCCTGAACATGGTTAACTGAATAATGGATATTTCCCATCCGCTCTTGTAAGACAGAGAATAGTAAGTTTTAATATTTGTGTCAATAAGGTGTTTCAGATAATGAATTCGCTAAGGGATCGTCATGAGACTGACTATATTAATCGCTCTTACGAGAGATAAAAACAAGGCAAAAATATGTGATATACTCGTATATCACAACAAAAAAGGCCAAGGTCAAACAAAATGAGGGTTTGAGTGGCTGAGTGAGTTATACTTAAACATACGGATCTCAATCTCTCTGCCTGTTTTCATAATGCCGGAATCAACACGAACAACATTGACTTTAATTTGCCTAATTGAAGCTAAGCATAGCACCATTCCAGTTTCATTGCTAAATCGCCATTCATTGTTTTCATAAGTAGGAAAAATTCGTGTGAGACTTGATGATGAAGCTGTCACAAATTAACGTCATTCGTTTGGATTCACCGCCTTGAGGTGACGTCTGAGGAGTAAGACCAGTTTGCAGTTTGCTGCGTCTTGTACAAAGTAACATAAATAAGATACTTTTTCTTACACAGGAAGCTTCTGAGAAAGAAAGACTAGAGAGAGTGAGATGGACAGACAAAGTTAATAAAACGCCAATTAGTCATAATACAGGAGGTATCTTCATTTGATAATACCACCAATGCAATAATCTTTCGAGAAGTATTTTCATTTATTGGTTATTCTTAAAATATATGAACTCATAATATGAGTAATACCATGAAAATTTATTTTTTACAATATTTTGCCTCAAGTTTTGTTTTGTTACTACTAAATTATTGTTGGATTTTAGTTTTCAGTAATAACAATAGGTGCCCATACTCTAATATCGATATGATTTTAATTTGTGTGCAAAAAAATCCATTACAATTCAGAACATTGTATATAGTCGCTCCTGCTCTATCGGAAACTAGTCGGAATGACCCAATGGGGCGTCACATTGCTCGGAATTTCATGCGAACTTCATTCATTCATTCATTCATTCATTCATTCATTCATTCATTCATTCATTCATTCAAAACTTTGCTGCCCTTGGACACGTCATTCGAACCGGGAAGTGTTTTTGTGATCATTGAACCTTAAACTACTAGTTATGGACGATCATTTTGTAGTTGTTTATGACTTTGTTCATGTAGAGAGTTGGAAAAAAAACGGACATTGATTTTTTTCCCCTTTTTTTGCTGTTTGTGTAAGTTTTTTCTTAAAAATAGTTTTCCATCACAGGATTGGGTGCCTATTACAATAGAAGTTCAAAAATGGTAAAGTGATTGATATAAACACGACACACAGACATATACGTATTAGTTCATCTTTTATCAACATTTATTCTAAAGCTTTAATTTCAGATTTATCGTTACCAAAATGTGTAATTTATTGAGAATTAAAAACGCAATCTTAATGTTAAGAATGATAAAGGTTTAAAAAAACAAGACAAAGAATTTCTTCGTGCACAATTCTACCGTTTTGTGTTTTTTTTTTTTTTTAATTGCAAGTTCTGATATTGACCTGCAAAATTTTGGGAATGAACATCAGTTATTTGTTACTCAACTAGAATAAAGAAACGATACTTGAGATAGTTTGGCTGAGGTAACAAAGTCCATGAAGTCTTTCTATATCAATTGAGTCATAAGAAAGAGGGATATTGATTAAAAATGTATCCAGATAGTTGTTTTATGGGGGTGTTATTAGAGAGGTGCGTTACTGTGCTTCTATTACATTTTTTTTATCTGAAAAAATATAAGATTTTCTCTATGTTACTGTTGGAGAGAGAGAGAGAGAGAGAATGATTTTGTTCCATCACAAAAGATGCTTCCATTTTTGTTAACGCAGCCTCCAACTTATCTTTGCTCGAGTCTCTCCTCTCGTGACGCCAGACAAATGGGCCAATTGAGAGAAGCTATCGAAGGCCAGATTTCCCATGATACCGAATATGGATACGAACATTATCCGGCAATATCGGTTCTGTCGAGTAACGAGGATCACTTTATGAGAAGCGAGGACTAAACCAGATGGAAATGCGGTGGAACAGCATAATGTCCCATTTTGACAATGTCGTCAAAGAAAACGGGGTGTGGGTTTTGAAGCAGGAGACCATTTTAGATGAATATTTACCAGACTTATATTTATTACCATTTATTCAGAAAAGAACACATATTTAGTTGGAGCAATCCTGACGTGACGTTGACTTGTTAATGAAATTTCAGATACGTAGAATGTTATTATTGGCCCAAGTGGCATATAATGCACGCGATGAAAGCTAAAAGTAGTCAAAGTATGACGCGCCAGGTTTAATGGCAAAGAATTCGGAATTCCAGCGAATATGTATATACGAACGTCTAAATTCTAATGGCATAAGTGTAATACAATAGGAGTCAATTTCTGATTAACTTGAATTATAAACAAGTTTTCCAACGCGAGATCTCGTGTAATAATGTTGCTTATAAGCGTTAATATATGTGTCATGTAAGTTAAATATTTAGGTAAAATTGCAAATGCGTATTGACTGTCGTGAATACCTAACATCGTGTAAAGATATAACAAAGATGAATGATAAAATTGCTAAATGATAGAATTGTTATACATAAAAAAGGGATCATCCTGTGTTGTTAATATTGGTGAATAGATGAAATGAAAGTATGGTGAATCCATGAATAGATAACTCCATTTCAAGGACTCTAAGAAACACAAACCTCCACCAGGGTGAGCAATTCACAGCCTATATGATCTCCAGTCACCGCCAAAAATTACTGTCTTGTTATCTCTTCCAAAATCCAATCCCTTAATGCTAGTCTCATGCACACCTTTGGCACATCGTGAAATTCCATGCTTCTCTCTCTCTCTCTCTCTCTCTCTCTCTCTCTCTCTCTCTCTCTCTCTCATTTCATTTCATTATAAAGCTAAATTCGAGCTTCCTGCCATTTAATCATAAACGTATTATCAGATGATTTGTGACAAGAAACAAAAGTAATTAGGCTAATGAACCTTTCGCTTCTGCTAATCAACCGAATTTCATAATTATTTTCCGCTGTTTCTCGACTCCAATGATCAAGAATACAGTTTAACTATGTCGCGGGTATTTAGTTTCATTAAGGCAAAGATCGTTAGGACTTCAAACAATGGAGTTTTTAATCCGATTTGTATCCTGTAGTGAGTATTTGCCAGATTTGGATAATAATAAGTAAAAATGAACGACTATACGATTTAGGTAGTTCATAATGATTCACTTATAAAAGAATACGGTTCAGAAACCTATATGCCAATATTTAATTAGGCAAGAAAATGTGACATCATTAAATAGAATTCACTTGATAACAGCAAGTGACCTTTAACACAAGTAATTTGGTAGATGAATATTTTATTGGTGCGCAGCAGTTGTGATAATGAATATACAGTTAACTGTGATTGATTCATGAAATTAAGACTCAAGCCAAGCACTGGGGCTCTTCCGGCCATCCAGCGGTTAAGACAATTAAAGAGCGAGGGATAGTAGTTGGACAGCAAAATACAGAGATAAGAACAAAAAAAGCAAAATAAAAAAATAATAAAAAGATAAAAAAAAAATAAAAAAGGAACGAAGTACAAGAATAAAAATCAAAAGGGGGGGGGGAAAACGGGCAGAAATCCCCAGAGATGCACAACGAATACAAAGGTGCTAGACAGCAGAACTGCAAGAGGGGAACAGGAACCGAGGGTAAACTAAAAGACAGATAAGTTCCAAAGGTAGATGCAAGCACCTTTTATAAACGTGAGGTTGCAATGACGGCACTAAATGCCTACGGGGATTTAGTAGAATTTAGCTAGAGTTAAATAATCAACAACTCATCCTTTTTATTACCATTATATACCTTTAAAATTTGGTAATTAAACAACTGTTTCAACTAAATGTAGGTGTCCTCGGTAAATCGCTTCCAATAGTGATGGATGGATATTGAAGCGAAAATAATGGGATAGAAACTCTTGAAGTGAGCGCCATGAAACATGGAATGTGTAATGGCTGTTTAGCATTTAAATATAAACGGGAGGTCGAGTGCGCTTGTCAATAATTGCATCGGAAACTCCCTGACCGGTGTTTCTGGCCACACGGTCTCTATCGACTTTCTCACCTGGCTCCTCCGTTACGTTAATAGTTTCTCGGTTTTTCCCTCTTCTTCTTTACAAGTAGAGGTATGAAACTGCACTGCATAGCCTCCCTCTTATTTCGGATCGAAGTCCCTTGATTTGAAACATTACAAGCTGCACATTCGAATTTTAGAGGGTTATGAGTCTGTACTGCAGTTAGTTCTTAATAAAAAGAGCAGCAACAACATTGTTGAATAATAAATACCTTGGAAAGTACCCTCTCTGGGAGGGAAACCTGTTAGGGGCACAAGGTCCCTCCCCTTTGTATTTGCCTTGACGTGTGTTGTTTATATGTTTTTATGTTTACGTTTAGTTTAACGCTGTCACTCCTCTAGGTTGGTCCTTAACCTCTTGTTCTGTAACTGTTCACTGCTGCTTTCAATTTTTGTCAATTTTTTTTATTTTATGTTCGTTTATATTTCATTTTAATGTATGTCCTTTTAAAAAATGTAATTCCTTTCATTTTAATGTGTATATTTCGTACACTTTGTAAGAATAATTTTTAGCTTTTGCATTTTTGAACTTTTAGTTTTTAGCTTTGTTTTTACATTTTACTAGGAATTTTATTTTTCATTTTAACAGCCCTTATGATGTAATTAATTGGATAATTACGAAACGTCGCATGTTTATTACTGAAACATGACGTTTCAGATTGAATAAAGTTTTCAACGGGTATTTGATAGGCTGTATCTCCGTCAACTGAATTTCGAGAATTTTTTATTATATTCAACTTTCTTTATGAATAATATTGAGAGAGAGTGAGAGAGAAAGAGAGAGATATCTGAAATACTGAAAAAATAAAATTACCTCTGAAACGCTTATAGTGTGAATCTTATTAGTGAATAAACGATACGATTCTGTTACTTCGAAGTATCCGTTTTCGTTACAGGTAATAATGTTATTTGAACAGTTGCTTATTGAAATATCACAAAATGTTTTTTTTTTTTTTTAGCTCTACAGAGATGGTATTTGTACTATTTACAAATTTAGTCATTTTCAGTCTGCCTATCTCTGTTTCTCTCTTTTCCTCTTTCTCTGTCCAAAATTACTTTTATCTTTAATCTTATCTGCTAAAAGTCTTTTTTCATTTTTATTCTCCACCAATGAATAAATAGTTTTAGGTATACGTCATTGTATCGAAACTGAATCACTCGCATTACCGGAGAGAAATTGATTTCACAACTGGGTCGTATGTACCAGTTAGCTCAGCATGAAGTTATATTGAATCTAGATTTGCACATCAGTGTCTATGGAGAGAAATCGCTAGGTTAAAATTTCGCATACATTTAATTTGGCAGCAGCGAACACGGACTACCCCTGACTAAGCGTTTCACGCCAATCCATCGCTGAGGAAATGTGCAGTGGTGTTTGACAGACGAAGTTTGTTTCATGCTTGGTGCAGAGGAACAGATGGTTTACATATTCTTTTATACAAGGGAAAATATCGCTTGTCATTTTCTGTTTATTTGTCAACTTTGATTTTCAGTTGCATTTTAAAAGCACATTTATTTCGGCTGCAAGCAAAAGAAGTATTCATTCAAAGTTTACAGTGAAATGGTTTGCAATTTGTATCTTTATATTTATATTCATGAATTCGTGTTTAAAGTTAAGGTTATTCATTCTTAGATATAATTTGAGAGGTTTGGCGTACCACCAGCAAGATTCGACTTTCAATCAGAAAATCGAACTTTCACAAATGATTACTCTCGTTCTTAGAATTTAGCGATCTCTTTCTCCCGATATGTATATCACAGTCACTGCTTGACCCTTCGATTTCCGCACACATTTATTTGGGGAGACGATTTATCATCTCGATTATTTCCACAATGCGAGTAGATTATATATGTATATATATATATATATATATATATATATATATATATATATATATATATATATATATATATATATGTATATATATATATATATATATATATAATATATATGTATATATACATATATATATATATATATATATATATATATATATATATATATATATATATATATATGTATATATATATATTTTTTTTAAGACAGAGATAGAGAGAGAAAGAGAGGAGAGGGTAGCACTGACTTCTCGATTCCCTCACACTTTTATTTACTTTTGGTGATGAGGATCATTTTACATCTCTTTCCCTCATCTTTTTATTTGAGACAGGGATGTGAGGATGTAACTCCTCGATTTCCTCTTTTTTTTTCTTTTTTTTTTTTTTTTTTTTTTTTTTTTTTTTTTTTTTTTTTTTTTTTTTTGTCAAGGAGGTTAAGAAGCTTTTAAACAAGATTAAACCAAAAAATACATTATGATATTTGTGAACAATATTTACCTGTTTGCTACTAATCCAAAGGCATGCTTCACTGTACGTCTTGCCCTGCCAGTCGATAATTAAAGATACGCTCATGTGCTATCAGATTTCGTGCAGGGTAAGGTTTCATCATATAATGCCTCAGAGCGATGGCGTCATCTTTAAGGAAGAAATAGGGGACTGCAGGTTTCTTTTCAGTTTCGTTTGGCAATCTTTCAGGGCCAGGCAGATTGGTTTTTTTCCAGTCAAGTATTTGACAGAGCTGTGTCTTGGCAAAGACACCACCATCAGACTCGGAACATATGGCACCTACATCGACGTGCAAGAACTTGTAGTTAGTGTCAACAACTCTTAATAGAATGACAGAGTAGAATTTCTTGTAGTTGTAGCAATGAGTTCCTCCTTTCGTTGGGCTCTGGATTCTGACGTGTTTTCCGTCTACTGCTCCCAAGGAGTGTGGGAAATTCCAGTGTTCTTAATTTCTCATATTCGTGAATGTATATTCATAATTTTGTGCATATAGGTCTATGAAATCTATAGGGGGTGCTGCAGTTCCACAGTGCTTACTGACTAGCCGCCGCCAGTCAAACCCAACATGACATGGGTCTAGGCTTCGCTCGTCTCTTAGCCCAATCTGATCACGAAACCCCGCATTCGTCAAAACTCACGCCTTGTAAGATTAGTTATGAAGGTATAAAAGATATTCAACTTTCCACAACTGAAATCATGGGTTTGTCTAATATAGTCCTCGTTATTGCATGGCGTCCGGTTCCTCGTGCTCTATTGGCTTTAACTTTGTCTTTTGCATTGTCAACAAACTATAGCGTAATTCGTAAAAAAAAAAAAAAAAAAATAACTATAGTGTAAGTCACTCTATTTTAAGTTACTAGTACTAAAGACTAATGCATTGAAAACTACCCATATTAAATTCAAGTCAGGAGCGAAATCTTTCCAATGAGCTGTGTTCAATTTTTTTGGTTGTCTTTCTGAACCACCTGTCATTCATCAGGGCTGCCAAGTTAATACTTCTAATGAGGGCTACAAACAGCTCAAAGTCAGTTAAAGCCACTAACTTTCTACATTAATCACGGCTACCAACTGCCCTAAATTAATTAGGGCTACCAAATGCTCCTAATCAATCAGTGTTACCAACTGCCCCCAACCAACTGCTCCATATCAATCAGTGTTATCAACTGCCCCTAATCAATCAGGACTACCAACTGTTCTAAATCAATAAGGGCTACCAACTGCCCCAAATCAATCAGTGTTACCAACTGCCCCAAATCAATCAAGGCTACTAACTGCTCCAAATCAATCAGGGCTACCAACTGCCCCAAATCGGTGTTACCAACTGCCCTAAATCAATCAAGGCTACCAACTGCTCTAAATCAATCAGGGCTACCAAGTGCCCCAAATCAATCAGCGTTACCAACTGATCCAAAACAATTTAGGTTACCAGCTGTTGCACAAGACACTTTTGATCAAGCCTGGTAACCAAACCATTTCCATCTTGGCTGCAAAGCAAATACACGCTTAGTCATGGCTAACAACATAGCTGGTGTGATCAGAGCTGCTGCCATTTACTGTTTATATATATATATATATATATATATATATATATATATATATATATATATATATATATATTAAGAATTAAATGGTCAGAGTTTGTGCATAAATGGTCACAAGTGACATGTTTCTGCAGTTACATGTTTTTCTGTGATTCCAGAGGTGAATCCGTGTTTATTAATGTCTAGATACATGTGGATGCATGTTTGAGAATTTTGTCTAACTGGTTACTTTGTTATTTGGCATGTGTGCTTACAGGTGGCTGCATGTCTTGTCATGTCAGCTTACAGGTGGCTGCATAAATGTGCATGTCTGCTTACAGGTGACTGTATGTTTAGGCATGCCTGCTGAGGGGTAACTGCACTTTTGAACATGTTTGCTTACAGCTGACTGCATCTTTGGACACGTCTGCTTACAGTCGAGTGCATGTTTGGGCATGTATGGTTATAAGACAACATTTTTGTGTATGTCTGTTTACAGGTGATTGCATGTGTGAGAATATTTGCTTAAAGGTTACTGCATGTTTGGACATGTCTGGTTACAGGTGACGGTATTTGAGCATGTATGGTTTTAGGTGACTGCATGTTTGGTGCATGTTTGGGCACGTCTACTTTCATGAAACTGCATTTTTGGGCATATCTGCTTATGGGTGACTGCATGTTTGGGCATGTCTGGTTGCAAGTGACTGGGCATTTTTGTTTACAGGTCACTACTATTTGGACATGTTTACTTAACAAAGGTGACTGCATGTTTTGGACTGTCTGGTTACAGATGACTGTATGCTTTGGCATGTATGTTTAAGGGTGATGTGTATGCTTGGGCATGTTTGCTAACAGGTGACTAGCATGTCTGGGTATAGGTGACTGCATATTTGGGTACATCTGCTCACAAATTTGCATTTCGGGGCATGTTTGCTTATAGGTGACTGCATTTTTTAGCATGTCTGGATGTACATGACTGTATGTTTGGGCATATCTGCTTATTTGTGACTGCATTTTTGGGCATATCTGCTTATTTGTGACTGCATTTTTGGGCATGTCTGCTTATGGGTGACTGCATGTTTGATCATGTCTGGATATAGGTGACTGCATGTTTGAGCATGTTGGGATATATGTGACTGCATGTTTAGGCACGTCTGCTTACAGGTGAGTGCATAAATGGGCATGTCTGCTTGCAAGTGTCTGCATTTTTGGCTAAGTCTGCTTACGGGTGACTGCATGTTTGAGCATGTCTATTGAAAGTGACTGCATGTTTAAACATGTAACATATCAACTCGACTTCTAATTCACTATCAGTATCACCTACTGACTAATCTTGATGCAGATTACAACATGGAAATACATTTTTTTTATTTTTCTTTTGACCTGACCATGATGAGTAGAACCATTTTTCTCTCGAGGCGAGAATTAGTTACTCCTCAAGCACACAAGCTCGGAATTAGTCCAAGTGGACAATTTTGAGGCCAGTCAGCACTGTCATGATCAATCATATATTTGCGTAACAACTGTGAAGGAATACACCATTGCTTATCAACAAAAATCCTACTGCTTATAATAGGATACACAGATATCTGCAAATCAGGCAAGGATCAGTAAGCCTAACCAGACATTTCTATGTTGGTATTCAGCATCTTTCCAAATGTTAATTATGATAAAGAAATAGTAGTAAATACTTTTTTTTTAAGATTGTATATGCAAAACATATAGGCCTACAGATTTTGTATACTAAAGGAAAACCTATTCTTCAGACGGAAAATAATGGTGTAGGCCGAGTCACAAGAAAATATAATACCACAATTCTTTAAAAAAAAAAAAAAAGGAAAAAACGAAAGTATGATCATTCTAATTTCCTTTAAATGCAATGCTGTTTAGTTTAACTGCCAGGATACTGATTACTCACGTGATACCCATTAGCAAGTGATTTATTTGTTGGTCAGCCTTGAGCTAGCTCCGGGTAACCCTTAACTGAGCAAGTGAGAGGATATCAGTCTGTCAACATGGTACATATTACAACTGCGCCGCATGGCGAACAGTCGCCAGATACCATTTGCTGAATACCGCCAAATGTATTATGTCTGAAACATTAAGGCAACTGATGCAATATTATATGGCGGAATGGTACTACATAAAAACTATTTTCTGGGAAGTGTTAGAGGCTTGGGATTCAAACGCATTACATCCTTAGACAGAGTAGCTCCTCCTGAAGGTTGTGAACTCCTTGGGTGAGCAACGACAGTGGAGACTCATGTAAAAGGCGTGGGGTTTGCAGCCTCATACCTTGTGCTGATATTGAAAGCTTACAGATTAGCTCTTTCACACTCCATTTCCACAACAGACTCATCATTCATCAGCACATCAAGTCTGCTCCAGGACAATGATGTGTAATACTCACGGGTTAAGTATGAAAACAACAGGAAATTTGCTACATCATTATTTTATCTTTATTATAATCAAAAGTGCGCCATACATTTATCAATGACCAAAAATTAACTGTAAGGAATGTACAGTCATTTAGAATTATCAACCTTTCTTATAATTTTATCTTTAATTCATTTTCATCATGATCGGCAAATAAAAACCCGGAAGACAGATCAATTTACATTGCTGAGAGAAAATCAAGTGAATTATGCACGAGCTGATCCCAACACAATACTTATTTACTTTTCATCTGAAGATTCGAGTCGGTTTTATTTGCTGAAGTACTCATCAATTCATGCAGTGATATATATTTCTAAAGGATCAAATGAATTCGTTCTTCCAAAGTACAAAAATAAAAAAAGAAAAATCTTCTCTCAAAGAAAAAGACGCGATTGGCTGCGAAGAGAGACAGTCTCATCTCTTTGCTGCGTCAACAAGAGACTCATTTGCCATAAGAAAGGAGACGACTCGACTTTATTTACACACCTGTGAAAGGACAGGAGCTTAGGTTCTCTGCAAGACGTTTATCTCTCTCTCTCTCTCTCTCTCTCTCTCTCTCTCTCTCTCTCTCTCTTTCTCTCTCTCTCTTTTAGACTCGATAAGGTCACACGTATGTATATATATTTACACGTGTTCGTACGCTTGTACTGTCGTGTATTCAAGTTTTATAAGAATTGCAACATATATGTATACGTAAATACATACTACATACGTATAATATGTGTATGAGGAGAGAGTGTGTTAATTAGATGCAAAATAAATTTGGATCTCTCGTGGTGTTTCTTTATTATAATCAGTGACACAAGTTTGATGAAAGAAAAAAAATCTAGTGTAACTAACCTAGTGCTACTACTGTGCACTGCAGGTAATGAAACTGTTAAAAGCTTTCTTTGAATTTAATGAGCTTTATTAACAAATAGCATCCGATAGCAATTGACTTTTACGAGAGCAATTTGTTTCCAACTTGTACAGTATTGCCAGTAACGTCGACCCAAGCAATCATACCATTAGCGTCTGCGACCTTCGGCATTCCAGCCACATTTGGTTAATTACCGCAAAGCAAAATCCAATTGAAAACTGAACCAATTCCAAATCAATCTGGCAGTTTCATTCGTTTGAAAGTGTCGCTTTCTGACGGAAATCATCAGAGTTAATGATGTTTCTAAACACATGGAATTAGTTTTACACAAATGAGGCTTTTCATACATTTTGACGTCACTCCTTTCATACATTTTGACGTCACTTTTGTATTTTTCCCGGATACTTATCAGAAAACCATAAGCGCTCAGCTTTTTCCCCGACTGAGCCGATGTAACAATATTATTCCAACATGATTCACTTTTGCTAATAAAACGTATATTAGGAGAACACTGCATGTGTCTAAATACGATAAGAGGATATGACAAATAATTTTTGAGAGATTCATAGAAATAGTATTCGTAATGTGTTACCAGTTTCAGCAGTTGCAAACTGATTTATAGGAATTTTAACTGAACTGTTAGTCCATCTGGGATGATAACTGAAATGTGATGTAAAAGTGAATGAATCGAAGTCAGTAAAGCCGGAAAATTAAAAGAAAAAAAATGATTTCATCACAGATTTTCCATGAGAAAAATATGCTAAGGCAATCTTCTGTATAAAGGTTCAACAAGGAATCCACGCTTGATACGTGAATGAAGGGTAGATCGATGTTTTATATATCCTTTTGAGTCACCTCCCCCTTCAAAAAAACATGCCTATACACATAAGCACACACACTCATATATATATATAATATATATATATATATATATATATATATATATATATATATATATATATATAAAGGTTTTTTGCCACGAAGGAAAAAATGAAAAAGCGAGATAGCCAAGTACTTTCAGGACCGAAAGTACTTGGCTATCTCGCTTTTTCATTTTTTCCTTCGTGGCAAAAAACCTTTATTTATATAGAGTCACGTTTTATATACTTCGTGATCAAGTTATTCTATATATATATATATATATATATATATATATATATTATATATATATATATATATATATAGTGTGTGTGTGTGTGTGTATGTGTGTATGTATTAAGACATGTCCCTTCATGATGCAGAACTTGTTTAGAAAAAGAAATCCGCTATGTTTGGAGTATATAACACTTTGTGTGTTATTTAAAGGGGAAGAAACTAGGGAGACTAAGGAGAGGGTACAGAAGATCAGGTTGGGGGGGAAGAGGAGCTGATTGAAGGGGGAACAGCTGTCTCAGGATGAAAGGTAATTAAAGTTCTGTTTCCCGAAAAGGGAAATTAATGGAAAGCTGGACTTTTTACTTCGACAGAAATTAAGAGCGGAAAAGATTTTTTTTTTTTTTCTAAAATAAAGTTGCTTGCATTTCTCAGCAATGAAAAGTTCATTAATGAAATAATGCATTGGCAAATGTACATAGGTACGTTTTTATTGTTGGAGGGGCATAACTGAAAAATCATCAAAAAATTCAGTCTTGAAATAGGGACAAAACCTTTTTATCTGCAACAAAAACATTAAACGCCGTAGCAAGTGACAAATTCCTTCCTCTCCGTTTTATTGTTTAAATTTCCATAAAAGAGAACATTCGAAAAGTGAAGTTCCCTCTCTCCACGAAGCGACGCTGAAACAAAATTAAGACACTTTTTATTTAACTGTAATGTGTTGCAGAAGCACCATCTGCCTCCCTGCAAATTAAACACTAAATGCTACAACTCGGGGTCCTTTCTGAATGCCACTCCACATAATTACAATGCTAAACTCTATTTTCATTCTTGAATAAAAGACGCAAGAACTGGTGTCATAATCGAAATGTCCTAAAACTAATAAAGACATTCTAGGACTGGGAATTAATATTTTAGATCTGAAGAATTTAATTCAGTAATGCAATTATATTTGAATCAGTAACAATAAATATCATCTCTGGTTGACTCTTCCCATATATTCATATATATTTCTTATATTCTTAAATGATTATCATTATTTGAAATAATTCTCACTTAATTATAGATTCTAACAATCTTAATCATGAAAAAATACCCTAATCACAGAAAATTTACAAACCAACAAAATGGTGCTAAAGTTGGACATTAGTTGTTACTCGTATTTACTGAACGACTTTGTACCTGTAAGAAAATGAACTCTCTCAGGTCACTGTAATAGTCCTCTACGATGAGCAAATCTAGATGACGGGTCTGACAAGCTTCCCAGCACAACCTGTAAGCCGACTGATTTTCAGGTGCTTCAGAAAGTACAGGACTGAGGTCTATTCTTCTTTACTTGAGTTATGCTTTTATCCTCTCACAAAGAGGAAAGGGAATGTCAGTCAGGAAGTCGGCGCCTTGTGCCTTGGGAATGCATGACGGGGGCGCCTTACTTTGCCAATCAAGATCCTTCCATTTACCTTCCCCGGATCATGATTAATGGTTAATGCTCTTATACTTTTCCCTTTTACCTTAACATGTTTATATAGCATTCAAATAAACTCACTGGATTATTCTTTGTTGTTTAGCACTAATACTTCGAGGCTGTCAGTTAGGTTTTTCACCCAAAACTTGGACATTTTCCTCAATACCATTTTTCTTAATCATTTACATATGTTGACAGGTGAATACATTTGTCATTCTGAGATACTCCCTAAATTAAGATCATTCGAAAATTTCGAACGGCATAGAACTTCATCCATTCGCTGGGAATTGCCATACAAGTATTTACTGTAGAAAGAAAATTGTCAACAAAGAATTCCTTAATTAGTTGATTAACTGACATTCAACGGAATTTGAATAATTTACAGCTTTATTTGTAAATGTTAGGAGTCAATTTTTAATTACGTTACTGATGTTATAATTTAAAAAAAATTTCTTCGGAGCCAGACATCAAGTTTAAAAAAATCCTGTCGGAAAAGCCTGACATTTCAAGTGTCGCGTTTTTTTTATGATTACTGATGTCTAATTAGAAAAGAACAAAAAGAACTGTGAGTATACTATAGCACAATTTACCATGGGAATAAATTAGTTAAGTACTTATTGTCACATAATTTATCCATGAGATTTCGAATTAGTTTTTCAAAATGCTGAGGACGACAATTTACCACTGAGGTAACTGTATACTTGAACTGTTCAAGGTAATGTTAGGAGATTTGTGGATTCAATTAAAAGGTGTTTGTTTTTTATTAAAGACGGCTGTGACAAACAATGGTGTACGATATCATATGCAACAATGTAAAAAATATAATAAATACACAACAGAGACACAATCAATATCGGGGAAAGAAGTTATCGACAGAGAGAGAGAGAGAGAGAGAGAGAGAGTATGACAATTCCAGTTGAAAAATAGAGAAAAGACATTTTGCAATGTCTACACTTCAGTAAATACAGGCTGCTCAAGCGGAAATAGTCATACCACCGGATAGCTGACTTATTACGGTATAGTAATAGAGGTCGTTAAGAATCGATTTTAGGACCACAAGAGGGAAAGTCTCTCTCTCTCTCTCTCTCTCTCTCTCTCTCTCTCTCTCTCTCTCTCTGAATTTGTTGCACTTGCTCAGATACAGCTGTACATCAGTCATTTTTAGGGTTATGAAAGGTAGACGAAGGTTTCCACGTAATATTCATCGGCATGAAAGTGCCAGTTCTTGATTAGGATATTTGCACAGCCGTTAAGTGTAGACACTTTAAGGAAAATTTCAACTCATAAAAGGAAAGGGAAGAACGAGCTATATTCCCAAATTTTATTATTCAATAAAGTGAGATTTTGAGAATATCCCATCAGTTACTTTATTCAAGAATTTAAGTCATATTAAGAGCCAAAATCTTCTCTTTGTAGTATAGACTAAATTGTATCTGGTTTCGTAACTGGATCATTATTTCTCTCCTCTTGACAACATAGAAACTGTAAATGTCTGTTAAGAAAAACGAACCGTTGAGTTGGAAGCGTTGCTACCGGTCGTTGTTCAACTGCCATTTCCCAGTCTTTCGCCATCATAATATCTCACCCTTTCCCAAAAGTTAATCTCCTTTATGACCTATATGGTATTATGTTAATGACTCGAAGGGCCCTGAACGCTCCAAAACCTCCAGTGAAATAAATTAATTAGAGACCTACAAGTAAATTAATTGGAGTCATTAGAGAGGCCATTAGTAAGAGAAAAGTAAAGATACGTTCCTCTGGGAGTGATGGTCTTAAGGTTTGTACCTAAAGAACTGAAAGGCCATATTTCATATATAGTTTTCTTTCTATTAATGATAAATCAATGAACTCCGGTAAACAAAGCGTTGATAGCTCTCTGATTGAATATAAGAAGAGACTGAGTTAAAATCTTATTAGTACGTTAGGCCTAAAACACATGAATATATGATATATAATTCTTTTTTCGATCAGTTATTCTATGTTGTGCAGTTACTCGAGTTAAAGACGGAAAGATATGAAACGTATTTTCCCCCATTTTTATTTTTATTTTAAATTTCTTATGAAAGGTCCTTCAAGACTTACATATCCATAAACCCTAAGTACTGAAATGCATTTTGCTTCGCAAATCTAAAAATTTAAGCCTCAATTTGTCTTGTCTTCCAGCGTTTTTTTTATTTATTATTTCTACTTTAAGTTTATTATAAAATGTCTACTGAGAAATTTACATTCATAATATCCTTTGGCAATGGTACAAACATACGTGATGTTCCATATTGAACAAATGACGGTTTGAACCCAACCTAGTAAAGAAATTTGAGTAACAGAATTTGTACTGTTGTCACTTCAAATAATATCAATTGTTGAATAGGCAAATATTATATTTATTTTTCTTGTAGGGAAAGATGATAAGAGCACAATTTTCCTGCTATACAGAGGAATAGCTTTTTATCCTTTTCATTATCTTGTTTTAACCTTCCTGTCGACCGTCTTGCCATTACAGCGCTGCTAAAGGAGGTGGTAATCGGGTCCCCCACCTCTCTCTTCTCTCTCTCTCTCTCTCTCTCTCTCTCTCTCTATCTCACTCTCTCTCTCTCTCTCTCTCTCTTTCATCAATAAAAATTCAAAGAAGAATTTAATTTTCACTGCGATTAAACTAAATTCCCTCTTCACCGCAGCACACTCTTCCACCTATTGCATTTACACCAGCGATAACTACCACATCCAAATTATGCTATTTTAGATCTCAGCCAAATCCCCCAAAATGGGGTTTTGCATTTGGTCCGAAATCCCCCACCATCTGCCAAGTCCCGCTAAGACCAAGAAAGTCCCTTGGTGTCCACCGGCCGCGCACGGAGGAGTTTTAAGACTCTCAGGCCGGGTGGGGACTCAAGTGGTGGTGTGGAGGTGGGAGGAGTGGGGGAGGGGAGGGGAGGGGAGGGAGGAGGGGAGCAGAAAGGATAGGGGAATAGATGCTCAAATTTTGTACTTATAAATTGTGGTATATAAAATATAGCTATAATAATCTCGTCAATAGTGATTCCATGATAGGTAAGGATCATATCCAACTTTTTCTTTATTAATTAAAAGGGAAAAGGTACCACAGCTGCTTTAACGTTACTTTTAACACTGTTTATATATTTTCTTACATTCATGTTTCACTTGTCTCATTCATGCCTTTCAGAGAGAGAGAAAGAGAGAGAGAGGACAATTCAAAGGCAGTCACAGACATTGTTCACGAGTTTAGAATCAACTGATTTGTTTTTGCTTTAGGTCGTTTTTTTATTACCTCATCATATGTGTTTCATTTACGTAATCATTACCACATTAATTTTTTCCTGTTTTTAAATCAAGCTATATTTAATGCTCTAGGGTTTGCAAGCTATGGGAATAGTCCAAGTCTTTATCAACCTTTGTCTTAACTAAGGTTTAATAAACCTTTATAATAAAGTGTTATGATCTCAGATTGACGAAGTAAGGAGATGAAACTGTAAGAGGAGGAAGATATTTTAGGAGTTGAGAAAAGGGGATAGTAGTCATGGAGTCTAATGTGTGTGTATGCGTGTGGGTGTCTTTAGTTTGAGAGAGAGAGAGGAGAACCGGAGGAATAGAGAGAGAGGGGGGGGGAAGAGAGAAGGTAGAGGAGAGAGATGAAGGGAAGGTAACCTTTTGTCTTAATAAAGGTCCTTTCCCTTTTTTCAGGAAGAAGATAAACAGGAGGAGAGAGAAGGAGTAACCTTTCCCGTTAAAGTTATCCCTTGTTCAGGAAGAAGAATAAAACTTATAAAAAATTGTCTTTTTAAAGTTTAGTTTGGTTACTTACTTCGACGTCCCATGCTCTCCAAAGTGCCAGACCCGGTCCATTAATCTTGCGAGTTTATTTATCACCCAACTTCCGGAAGTTTACGCCCAAACAAAAATAAATGTTGTCATTGATGTTCTCTTGCGGTGCCATATTTGTAAGAGCTCTCTCTCTCTCTCTCTCTCTCTCTCTCTCTCTCTCTCTCTCTCTCTCTCTCCATTTATAATTTTGTTTTGTTAATGGTTCTCAGCCAAAGGACATTTTCAAATTAGATGTATATAGACTTAAAATCACATTTGAATTTTCCTAATGGGAAAACAAAAAAAAAAAATTAGATTGAATGAAAACTAAATAATAAATAAAAAATTGGATAATCGAAAATCGAATTTCTTGGAAAATTCCAACATACGTCTCAGTTCTTCATTTTTCATTGAACTAACGAGTCTGGCTGTCATTCAGAATAGTTTTCACGTAATGAAGGTAATATTCCTATCACTTCAGTAGAGAGAGAGAAGAGAGAGAGAGAGAGAGAGAGTTAGAGAGAGAGAGAGAGAGAGAGAGAGAGAGAGAGAGAGAGACTATTATTCATTGCGATCTTCACTCATAATAATTTGTTTGATCCCTTATGAATAAAAGAGAATTAGACTTGGTAATGACAGCAGAGGAGAATTTTAAAAATAATTTGTGGCCAATAAAAAATAGGTCTGAAGGATGAATCCAAAGTTATAACTATTTTTGAGATCTGTTCCCATGACCAATCCCCACTTCGCTAGTGAGAGAAGGTTCATTACAAAGGATGACATTATAGCCTAAAAAGAAAATCCATTTTCCTCTGCAAAATACAATGTGCATTTTAAGGTATATATTTAACCTAAGGTCGGTTTTCATACCTTTATTTTAGGCGGAAATAATATGGATACCGATAAACAGTGTTCCATATACTTTCATCACTGAAACTGGAGCTATAATTTTGTTATGAAAAATGACCCTCTTTCGCTATTTACTTTAAAAATTTTATGAATAAATGTAACGAATCAATTAAATTATAATGATAAAATGCTTTTTGATACTGCATATCTATGCATTAAGTTTTTCTTTATTGCGTATTATTGAATATATTTTCAGAGTGAGTTATAATGATGCAAAGCTACTTAAAAAAAATTGCTGGCCCTTCATCAGTTTAAATGTGATCAAGTTATGTTTAATAAGAATCCAGAATGCTTGTTTACTTTATTTAGTATCCTCCGTGTCTAGTTTCTTCATGAACAACTCTGGAAGACGACAAAAATGAATATCAGAAAAAATACATTGATTTTATCTTCTGAAAATAATTCAAGATTTTAGAATAATAATATTACTTATGTGTTTGAAGGAGAGTCACCAAAGTTAGTTCAAAATTGGTTGAAAAATAATTCGAAACTTGGAATGGGAAAGATGAACATATATGACTTCAGTATAGTATAAATTTTAACAAAGTTAATGTTCACCCAGAATTCTAATAAAAAATAATATTACGCAACAAAAGACGTGTTGCAATTGAAAACAAAACTTCCCAAATCTTTTAGGGAGTAACCGTTATTTCATGCGGGTCCTAGAAAAACAGAAGACGGGACTAAAGAGAACTGTCCAGTCCAGTCTTGACTCACATTTAAAAAGTCTCCGGATTATTGAAGAAGGGTTTCCTCGTCCCCTGAATCTTCAGGCGCGTCAGAGAGAGACGGTGAACGAATAATTATGACGAACAGTCTAGTCAAAATCAATCGGTAATCACAATGTTTATGAATT
>NC_087211.1:63609193-63622458 GCF_015104395.2 Macrobrachium nipponense
AGTGTAACTCTTCTAGATATTTTGATAGGACCGCAAGGAATAGAAGGTGATAAGAAAAAAGTAAAAGTGAACATGGGCAACTACTCCGGCTGGCAACCCCAATGTGGTGACTCTCGTGAGCGCGAGGTCAGCAATTGTTCCTTTTCAAGGTCGGGTCAATGGGTTCCTGCCTCAAAATGTTGAGGCATGGATCTCATCTGTAGACGCTCATTTAAATGCAAAAAGCATCACAGACCCAGCAGTACAATTACAGGAGGCCAAAAGCTTCATAGACTTTGCTAAAGGAGACGCAGTGCTTATCTAAGGGGTGTTTTCTTTCCAAGAGGCGACTACATGGGACGAGTTCAAAATCAGATTACGTGCCGTGTATCGGGGTGAAGAGGCTTTAGATGTAGTATTGGCATTGAGAAATATCCTTAACCAAACCTCCATGACTCAGCTTAATGTTGTCGAGCGGGCGGCGCTAATTGCCTACCGGCTAAATGAATATCAAGTTAGTTTAAGTAACTCCGGGTGGGTTACGAGTGCCAAAATCGCCGTGAAAGATTTTATCCGTTTAATTTACCTTACGAGTATTACTGCAATGTTGCCTGAAGCGTTAGTGCGGTGTTTGACAAAAAATTGCAGCCCAACAGTACGGAATTAGATGTGTATAAACAAATAAAAAAACATATGTCTAAATGTACCGCCCTAGATCTTCGCTCATTCAAGTTTTTGCAAAAAATGAAAAAAATGAGAACAAGCCACAACAAGTAAACGTGGTACATAATAATATCAAGTTGCAGGGATGGTTTGTTATAACTGTAAACGACCAGGTCACATGATTTCAGACTGTCGGACGCGTTTTTGTTCATACATAATAGTTCCACTCATTCATATAATCGTTGCTACTCGAGGAATCAACAGCAGAATCCTACAAACACGCAACCAGTTGCCAGTGCAAATAAAAAAGCAGGGTCCTCAGTACTATAAAAAGAAAACAAGCAAACGGAAATGCTGCACAACAGCAGAAACAAACAAATCGTGCTTCAGGTACTTCTGTTCCTGGGCCGTCTAGCCAGAGCTTGCAAGGTCAAGCGAATTTTCAAGGTGTGATAAACAAAGCAAATACCACGTAGTTCGCTCCAAGGGGGGAGAGGGCGATGTTGGGTCATCAATATCAACATCTTTTGTATCAAATAATCAGTTTAATCATTTATCAGATCATTGTGAGGCAATTGATTTTCCTATGAAACACACGGCCGAATCCAAAAAATCTGTGCAGGTTCCCGTAGATTGCAACAATTCATGCAATTATTAGTCAAGACGAGTTTGCGACCAAACCTTACATGCAGTAAATTTGGACCATAAGTCATTCACTTTGTTCTTTGATTCTGGTAGTCCACGTAATATCATGGATTTAAGGACTCATCATTTACTCTTTTCAAATTTCCCTATAGAGAAGTCCGGAATAAGACTCTCAGGCATAGGAAATAATGAATTAAATGTGGTAGGAGTAACTCATGTACAGTACAAGGTCGGTAAGCGCACGTTTTCCGATACCTTTATCGTTGTACAAAACATTAATATGTATCCCGCAGTAATTATCGGATACCCGTCTATGGGCACTCAAAATATTATCTTAGCACCTGCAAAACACGGCGTGTATATCAAAGGGAAATTCTATAAGTCTTCTAATACCCTAAAATCAGTTTTTTAGATATAAAGAGACAGACAGAGTAGTCACTTACATTGAAGAACCAATCACCTGTCTCATGAACCAAGAAATAATACATGCAACCCAACAGAACTCTCGCTCGCCCGTAATATCAGCTTGCACGCAAACTCTCGAGCCGAACGTAACTTCGAACATATTAGTGCGTGTAAAAAACAGAAAACCTTGCCAGGATCTGAAACGTTAATCCTTTCCGAAACTCTGAAAACACACGGATTATCCGTCACACAAGCCATTTATACAGTCGGCTCACAACAACAATGTCACATCGAAGTCTGTAATTCATTTGAATACCACTTTAGTAATCCACAAAAATCAACATATCTTGGATGCGGAAGTTTATAAACATCGCATTCTTACCGTAGCTGAGATAAATCACGCTCAATCAGTTGCGGATGAATCCCTTTTGCAATCTATAAAGAACAAAATCAATAAGGACATTCAAGAAGAAATTCAGCAGAAATTTTTGAATCTTTTAACTGAATATCATGATGTTTTTTCCACTACGGATGGAACCTTAGGAAAAACGGATGTCATCGAGCATCAAATAAGGCTCAAGGACAAACAGAAAGTAATCTATGTACCTTCGTACCGACTTCCTATGAAATTTCAGAATGAGATAACAGAGGAAGTAGGTAAAATGCTAAAAGAAGGAGTCATTAGGAAATCAAACAGCCCTTATAATTTTCCGTTAATAGTAGTACCGAAAAAAGATCGAACTTGGCGGATATGCGTAGATTTTCGTCGTTTAAATGAAGAAACAATCCCTGACCGATTCCCAGTACCATGTACTGATGATATCCTATCTCTACTAGGTCAGAACAATATTTCACCAGCTTGGACCTACTAAAGGATTTCATCAGATTCCGTTGGAACAAGAGTATCCCATACACTGCCTTCAGCACAGCCAGGGGACATTATGAATTTTTGCGTATGCCTTTTGGTTTACGTTGTGCTCCCATAACTTTTACTCGTATGATAAACATTGTGTTTGGAGACTTGTTAGGAGATATCCTACATGCCTACATGGACGAACCTAGTAATCTTTTCCAACACATTAGAGAACATCTACGTAAATTAGAGTTAGTGCTACAAAGACTAAGGCAGCATAAGGGTAAAGGGAAAGATAAGTAAGTGGTGAATTTTTTAAAACAGAACTAGTCTATTTAGGTTTCACGGTTTCTAGTGAAGGTCTTAAAGTAGTCCATGATAAGGTATCGGCTATCCGTAACTTTCGCGATACCTACTAACGTCAAGGGAATACAGCAATTTTTAGGGTGTAGCGGATACTATAGGAGGTTTATTAGGAACTACTCCATCATAGCCGCTCCCCTGACCGATCTTATAAAAAGGGCGTAGATTTCATATGGTCTGAAAATTCATCAACAGGCGTTCGATAAATTGAAAAATGAACTGGTAGTTCTCCTATCTTGAAATTTCCTGACTTCGGTAAGGAATTCTTCATAGCAACAGACGCCTCAGACCTAGGATAGGTGGGGTATTGCTTCAACAATATGATAAACAGTTTTTCCCTATAGCTTTTTATTTTCACGTAAACTGAGACCTTCCGAAAGTAAATATGCAGTAATAGACAAGGAAGGGCTCGCTATTGCTAATTCACTCGTGCATTTTAAATTTATAATATACGGTTATCCGTCAAGGTTCTCACTGATCATAAGGCGCCCCTAACCGACTTCTTTAAAGGCTTTAGTCACAGCCCTAAGCGAACATTCGGTGGCACATGATCATCCAGGACTTTGGCGCGAGGATCGGGTATTTACCTGGGAAAGCAAATATCATTGCTGACGCATTATCACGCAACCCCTCTTCATCTTGTACCGAGCCATTAGCTGAATTAATAGATATCTCAACCTCCACGCCCATTGTTAAAACTATATCTGAACAGGAAGATCTGGGCTGGAGTGCTGAACTATTACAGACAGAACAAAGAAAAGATCCGCAAATAGAAAAAAAATCATCATTGCGTTAAACGGAAATCCGAAGGAAAAAGGAATACATAAAGATAAGCAGCAGAATTATATCATCAAAGATTATATCCTGTGAGATCCGTGACGAGGAAAACCCGCAACACACCACAGTTGAATAACAACCAGTTAGTGGTACTATCTCACTCATCCCACTGTCTTAAAAATGGTTGCATGAAATCCAGTCATGCCATGGACACCCCGGGTTATTCCTTAATGTCATAGAAAGCCAAATCCTTATTTTATTGGCATAAGATGCTTACAGATATAAAAAAAGCACATAGCAAATTGTCGCACTTGTCAAGAATACAAAGGGCACACGAAGACACCTGTCAGCCTAGGGGCTTACCCGTGCCAAATCAACCCTTTGAAAGAGTACATTTAGATTTATTAACAGGATTTTACAAGTCAGACAGAGGAAATAAGCACCTCCTAGTATCATAGATGCTTTGACTCGATATACAGAACTGATAGCGCTTAAAACAAAAACCGCAGTCGAGTGCGCTAGAAAGTTTTACGAGTGCTACATTTGTAAACATGGAATTCCACACACCATTATATCAGACTCGGGCGGGGAGTTCAATAATCATTTCCTTAACTCCTTGTGCGAATTCCTTTGTATAAAGAAAATCAATACCGTGATCTATCACCCAGAGTCTAATGGGCTAGTGAAAGGGCAAATCGTAAGGTTTTAAACATTTTAAGGGTCACCTTAGGGGGGGCAGACCCCAACTGGGACATTGCCATACCTGCGGTACTAAGCACACTTAATCACTCGTATCATGTGTCTATTAAAATGACACCGCACGAGGCACTGTACGGTATCCCAGCTAGAACACCTTTCCATGTACTAACGCCTACAACTAATTTATCAAATCCTCTAAAGGATGTTTTGGATGCAAGCATAAGTCGATATAATATACTTCGTAAGAATCTAGAAGAAGCACAAATAATAATGAAAAAAAATCATGATAAAATAGCTAAGCCAACTAGAACATATGCCGTGGGCGATCAGGTATACATACAAGTATACGTACGTAAAGGTTTAATTATAAACTGACACCTAAGTTTGAAGGCCCGTTTAAACATTTTAGAAATATTAACGGCCAAATAGATTTAGGGTTCAAAATGTATCCAAACCCACTGATGTGAGAATAGTTCCATTGGCACATATCAGAATCTAAAGAAAGGTAGATGGAGTGAGGGAAAAAAAAAATGGTTGTATTTATGAAACTTGTATAATAATTTTATATATATATATATATATATATATATATATATATATATATATATATATATATATATTATATATATATATATATAATCTTATATATCTATATATAATATATCTATTCTATTAATCATATTTGTATGTAAACCTATTCTTTTACACGAGTTATTACATATATTTTACTCATTGCAGGTTTTCGAAAATGAATCTGTTATTGTTAGGAGTGATATTGTGTATTCAGACATCTTTGTTGTATGGAAAGAGCGCTAGGACGAAAGAAATAGAATTTAATCATGGCTCGATTATCGAGAGAACAGACGATGTTTTCATCGTGTCCAAGTATATAGTCATAGAAGTGGATATGCAAGTCATATTTTTGCCTGAAGATGACGTCCTTAACTTAAAGAATGACCTGATGAGGTTTGCTATTTCGCTTAAGGAAATGCACCAACGTAATTTTCATGCTAACTCAGAGATTTTCGCTAGCTCAAACCCTAAGCGTCGCGGAAATGTTGTCTTATGACATACAAAATAAAACCGCCGAGGCAGAGGAACTTGCTCGTGACCTGCTGATGTGGTCTGTGCGGCACAATAATCTCGAACGCCGCAACCCGCTTATTCTGGCTGGACTAAACATCTTAGGATCTGTTGCAAATCTAGGCTTAGGAATTTCAAATCGCCTAAGATAAATAATACAAAATAAAGAATTGAGTTTTTGCAACACAAAACCGAATTAGCTTTGTCCGAACTTCGCAGTCAGTTATCTTCAATCAATCAAATAATGAGTATAGTAAACGAACATTCAAATAATATCGATCAGGTCATGGAAGTTCAACATTTGCTGGCTACTTTAGCTTACTATAGTTCGAAAATAGATCATATCCGTGTGAAAATATCACATTTTATTGAGAAATCAAAAGATTATGTAGAAGCTATTACGTTAGCGACAAAGGGTGTGTTTATCTCCACACCTCATGCCTATTAAAGATCTGACGTTAAATTTGGAAAACGGACGGGAGAAACTAGGTTATATTCCTTTATTAGACGCCCATAAAGTAGAGTTCTATTATAGCCTAATATCAGTCAGCGTTGAAAATTATAGGATTATGATCACCATACCTTTTGATTCTTCCGATGATTGGCAATCATACAAAATAGCACCGTTTCCTACTTTCATGGCTAATAACTCAAGTCCAGTAATATCCAATTTGACGGGGCATGTACTGATTTCTTCTGATAGGAAATCATTTACAGTCATTAAAGACTTAGATAAACTCACTCACTGTTCAGAAGCCATGAATAATAAAATTTGTACAGCTGACTCTTTTTTGAATTCTATCCTATATCAACGGATTCATGTGAGTTAGGCATAGTGCTAAACGGCTCTCTCTCTCATACAAGCGAAGGTTGTCTGGGGAAACTTTATCCCTTTTAAAGTAATAAATTCAATTACAGGATGCAATAATGGTTCCTGGATCCGTTACGACAAAGCCGGATTCCAGTCGTATGTCCAGTGGGGACCACCGCCCATTCCCAATCTTTGTAGCAGCTGATGGTTGTACGGGGACATCTACAAAACTACCACCGTCAGGGGGGTCAACACGATAATACGTGAGAAGGCGTATTTTGCGAACTATACTTGGGCGTCTACAATTATCCCATCACTACCTCTCCCATACAACGCGCGGGTGGCTCATCGTTTGACGCAACTGGCTGAGATGAACCACGCGTCACCGACTTATGCAGGTGGAGAAAATCTTCGTTACTACATTCTGCTGGCCGTGTTCAGCGTGACGGCCATATTGGTTATCGCCGTCAACATCTTTGCTTGGCGTAGGCTGAGGCGTAAACAGAAGGATCTCCAAGGAAACGTATTGTCCCGTCTAGATGACGTACCCGTTAAACTCAAGTCGTTTTGAGTTTAGGGCCGCCTGAAACTGGCCACTTCATTTTGTGCCTAGGGAAAGTAAATTGTCTGGAATTGTGTTGTGTGTGAAAAGCGGTCTGTATGCTGGCAAAAATGTAGGACAAGAAAGACTCACGCCTTTGCATTTGAACAGTTAAAGTATCTCTCGGGCACCTAATAAAATATTATAGCCCAATATTATACATTAATATACTCCTAAAGGTATTTTTCGGGCACCTAATAAAATATACCAGCCCTATATATTGCATTTGTGCACAATTACACAATTATACTATTATACAATTGTACAATTATATTTATCTATTACAAAGAGTGACAAGTACTCTTTAACAATTATCTATGATCATGCCATAATATATGCAGTAACCACTATTCTTAATCAGGTTACCTATTACCATAATATATCAGTAACCACTATTCTTAATCGGGTTACCTATTATCATATTAATCATGTTTGCATGTTAATCTTTTGATTTTTACCTTTTTATTATTTTGGGTACCTAATCATTATTATTACCAAACATGGATCTAGATTTTTCCATGCATTTATCTTTGTTTATGAATATGTCAAAAAGGGTATGTAACAGAACCTTTTTATGCATTTAACACTTATTATTTTTATACCTAAACATATGTTATGAGCACGCTCCTAAGAAACAATGTTTAAAGTAACTTTTGTTATTCAAGGCTTGAATGGTAGCAGACCGAGCCTAATGTAATAAATACATTTTGTAAATTAAATGGACAGTATCCTGTAAATAAAAACCCATGACCTGAGGTCATGGCATTAGGAGGGTCCTACGTGACCAATGCAGATCTAGATTACGCTATCGCTGTCTGCAGTAGCCTGGTTTAAATCTGTACATTGTCCCATGCATTTTGCATTACTGATAACTTTGCACAACAACTTCCATGGGAAGCGGTTGACCTGTTAACCTACGCCGGAAACTTGTAACTTCCGAGCCGGCGGACTACGTATGTTTTTATATGAATCGCTGAGATAGCTAATGTTCCGCTATCGACGTGATGCTTTAGAATGGCAGTTCCGTGCCAGCATTCAAACATATCGGTCTCCCGACCGAACTGCATCTCTTAGTATGGAGTTCCAGAATAAAGTTGTTATATCTTTTCAACTTATTTGTTTGAATCCTCTCCTTTAGTTTAAGAAGAACCACTCTACTAAGATATCACATAGGAGATGAAAGGAACCAGAAATTCTTACGAATGACAGTCGTAAGGAGAAACAAAAAAGTCTTTCGCAAAAGCGAAGAGACTAAGATGTATATGTATTATTTAAGAATCCTTTCTCTACATTGCTTTAGGCAAGTGCAGCCAGTTTCATCATCTGGTCTTTTATTAAGTTATACTCAGATCATTCTATTTTCACTTCAAGTATTCATATTGTGTGGCTCGCGGGTCTCATTGTGCCCCATTGCTAATTGTACCAAGACCCTACGGTCTGTAGCTAGTCTCAGGAGCGATTGCTCTCGACAACTCCCTCTTTTATCAGGGTGTAGGGTTGGTGGGGAAATGATTCATTTTCTATCTCACCACCTTCAAATATTTGACCATTTTGTTCCCAGTGAATCCAGATATATCGCCAGGTTTTTCATTATTTATCTTATTCAGGTAATAGAAAGCACTGCTACTCTCTCTCTCTCTCTCTCTCTCTCTCTCTCTCTCTCTCTCTCTCTCTCTCTCTCTCTCTCTCCTAACCAAAAAGATACAAAAGCATTCATAGATATATTAGAAGGATATAATCCTTCAAACTGGAACAAATCAACTGAAAACATCTTGAAAATAATTGAAGAAGTTCCAAATAAAATCCAAGTGGTCAAGAGACTCATAAAGAAAATATACATTAACCAACATATTCCGACAAAGAAAATGAATAAGGTGAACCTTGTGAATATCCTAATTGATGCATTAGGAAAAAGAATGCCAAAAGCATGTAAACTGTGTAAGGTGTGGTATAGCATAGTTAATCCACAAAACCTAATCAGAGAATGTGCTGCATGCAACATTCCGCCGACCCATCCACAGTGTGCTGATGGTAATGCAAGATATGAGAAAAGAAAACACAAGAATTTTTTGCTCAACATGTCCTACCATGGATAGACAATGTTATTAAATCAAGATTGAATGTACAAATAGTTTGAGGATGAAGAAGAAGAAGAAGAAGAAGAAGAAGAAGAAGAAGAGAGGAAAACGGAAGAGAAGTAAACAAAACTGAAATGACAGAAAAAGATAAGGAAAACAAAGAACAAGATAAAAGTATGGATACAGAGATACTCATTGATACTACATATGAGGCTATAAAGCAGCATACCTACGAAGAAATAAATTACGATATGACAACACAAAAGAAAATCCCGAAGAGGCTCTACCCAGATCTACACAATGACGGGAAAGAGGAAAAAATAGACAAAAAAGACAAAGTCTGCAACCTTTTGAAAAGAGGGAATTGCAGATTTGGAGAAAAATGTTACTACAAAACATCCTAAGGTATGTCACAACTATGAAATATATGGTAAATGTGCATACCTAGATGGCTATGAGGATGATTGCAGAGATCTACATCCAAAAAATATGCAAAAACCTAAAAGAAAGAAAAGGAAAAGGATGTAAGTTCGACAAAAAATGTAAATATATGCCCCCTGTAGCCATGAAACATAATCAAATAAATAACCAATCAAGTAATAAAATCCAAAATAAGAAAGAAACAAATAAAGAGAGGAATGAAGAATATCAGGTAAAAGAAAAAAGCAAGCCATCAACGAGATATGCAGAGGTTGTCAGCAAAAAATTTCAAAGCATCAGCTCCAAGATTCTACTCAGAGATAATAACTGTTTTTTATTATGCAAGAGGATATTGCAGATATGGAGAAAATTGCAGATTTAGACACAAAATGGAATGAATAATTTATGAAGGAAGAACAAATATTATGGAAAAGTTAAATTTTTTAATGTCAGAATTTCTGAAATGAAAAAAAGAACAACATACCAGAAACAGAAAGAGACATGGTAAAAAATCCTTATTATTACCAATATTAAATGAAGGAGAAAACACGCTAACCATCATAGTGATGAATGCGCAGGGTTTAGTTACGAGTAACTCAAAAGAAAAATAGAGTACGTTAGAAAAGAACTAACCCAAAATTGAAAAGAAGAAAATAGATATAATGAATATAAGTTGAAACCTGGTATTCCCAAGAGACTGGGAACTGATGATCAAAGTAAAACGGGTTCCAAACTTATAGATCAGATAAAAAAAGAAAACAAATAGGAATCAAGGGGGAACCGCAATATATGGGAAAGACAAAAAACAAGGAAAATATATAAGAAATATAGTAACTCAGAATGTGAACTAATAGCGGTAGAATTTGAATCTGAAAATTAATGAACATAAGTAATATATAGACCTCCTAATACTAAAGAGTTTGACTTAATGATAGAAAAATTGGATGATATATGTAGAAATCACAAGGACTGAACTATTCTCCTACTGGAGACTTCAACTTTCCTTTCGTAGACTGGAAAGAACTAATAGGAGATTGTGGATGTACTTATACATATAAAAAAAAGAGAGTAATAGTAGTGCAGAAGATAAGAGGCAATTCGAAAGCTATTAGATATGCTACTAGAATACAACATTCAACAAATAAATCACCTGCCAACAAGAAAGGAAAATACTTTAGACCTAGTATTTGTGAACGAGATGAATTATGTTAAAGAAATAATAGTTTATAATGCGAGTATTTCAGACCATAATGTCAGAGAATTACAGTCCATTCCAAAGCAAGTGAAAACAGAGATAAGCAAGAAATGAAAAAGTGGGAAGGATATGGAGAAATACAACTTCTACAGTAAAATATAAAATGGTCAGAATAAATGAATGAATTAAAGAAAGATTGGGATAACATTTTCGTAAGTGATGACATAAGGGTAAATACGGAGATATTATATAAAATATTCGAGAAAATAGTGGATAAATATATACCGAAGAAGAAAAGTAAACATCAGTCATGCATACCAAGAGACAGAAGGATCTGTTCCAGAAAATCAGAAGTGGAAAAAAGGTCTTGCAAAAGAAAAAAATGCATGGAAAGTTATAGACTAAAAGTAAGATAGAAATTGCAGAACAAAAGATTATACAATCAAAAGAAAATGAAAAACGGGACTTGGAAGAAAAAAAAACCCTATTAAATATCAAGCAAAACCCCAAACTATTATACTCATATGCAAGAAGATGAATAAAAGGGAAATAAGAATAGACAAAATAGGCCCTCTAAGAATTGAAGGGAGATTAACGAAAATGAAAAAAGGAAAATTTTGCAACATATTGGCAGAACGATATAAGAGAGAATTCACCCCTAGAATAGATAATGAAGATAATGATATAGAAGTAAGGGATGAAAATGGTGAATATTTAGCTGACATAGATATTAATGAAGCTGATATTGTGCAGGCTATTAATGAAATTAAAAATGGAGCTGCTGCAGGGCCTGATGGAATTCCTGCTATTTTGTTAAAGAAAGTAGTTCATTCTATCGCAAAGCCACTTGCAATATTATTAAGACAAAGTGTAGATACAGGCAAGATTTATGAGCACAAATTAGCATATATTACCCCTACTTTCAAAGTGGATCAAGACTAGAGGCAAGTAATTATAGGCCTGTGAGTCTAACATCACATATTATGAAAGTGTATGAAAGGGTGGAATGAAGAAAAATATTATGAAACATTTAATAAAAAGTAATTTGTTTAATAAGGACAACATGGTTTCGTACCCGGAAAAAGTACACAAACCCAACTGTTAGTCCACCGTGAGAACATATTCAAAAATATGAAAGCGGAAATGGAACAGATGTGGGTTATCTAGACTTTGCAAAAGCTTTTGACAAAATAGACCATAATATATTAGCGAAGAAAATTAGAAAACACAATATCGTGGATAAAGTAGGAAGATGGTTAAAAGAATTTTTACACAACAGAAAACAGATAGTTATTGCAAACGACGAAGAAACATCGGATTGAAGCCCAAGGTAATATCCGGTGTGCCACAAGGTACGGTGTTAGCTGCAATACTGTTTGTTATTATGATTGAAGACATAGACAGTAATGTTAAGGATTCGGTAGTGAGTAGTTTCGCAGATGACACAAGAATAAGTAGAGAAATTACTTGTGATGAAGATGGGAACGCTCTACAAAGAGACCTTAACAAAGTATATGATTGGGTGCAGAGTAAATAGGATGGTATTTAACTCTGATAAATTTGAATCAATAAATTTATGGAGACAGAGAAAGCAAAGCTATATGCATACAGGGGACCTAATAATGAGACAATCACAATAAGGAAGCAGTTAAAGACCTTGGTGTGATGATGAATAGGAACATGTTATGCAATGATCAAATAGCAATTCTGTTGGCAAAATGTAAAGCAAAAATGGGAATGTTGTTACGGCACTTCAAACAAGAAAAGCTGAACACTGATTATGCTTTATAAAACATATGTTCATAGTCCACTTGAATATTGCAATATGATATGGTACCCACACTATCAAAAGGATATTGCACAAATAGAGAGTGTACAAAGGTCCTTTACAGCTAGAATAGAAGAAGTTAAAGACCTTGACTACTGAGAAAGACTACAATCCTTATTATATAAGTCTAGAAAGGAGAAGAGAACGCTACATGATATTCATGCATGGAAACAGATAGAAGGAATAGCAGAAAATATCATGGAACTAAAAATATCAGAAAGAGCAAGCAGAGGTAGATTAATAGTGCCCAAAACTATACCAGGAAAATAAGGAAAGCACACAGGACATTAATCCACTACGCACCAGCATCTAATAATGCAGCGTCTATTCAATGCGTTGCCAGCTCATCTTGAGGAATATATCAGAGTGAGCGTAGATGTGTTTAAGAATAAGCTCGACAAATATCTAAACTGCATCCCAGACCATCCAAGATTGGAAGCTGCAAAATATACCGGAAGATGTACTAGCAACTCTCTGGTAGACATTAGAGGTGCCTCACACTGAGGGACCTGGGGCAACCCGAACGAACTGTATGGTCTGTAAGGTAAGGTAAGGTAAGGTCTCTCTCTCTCTCTCTCTCTCTCTCTCTCTCTTGTTATCTAAGTAAAATTTTATGAGGTCATTCATTATGTTCTATTAAGCTCAGTCCTGCGATTCTTTCTTGTAATAATTGTAGTCCAGAAATAAAGCAGGACGTTTTCCGAATAATAACATAATTCTTTAAAATATTTCACTCGTCTTTTTTTCGGTTTATATCAGATTCGAACTTTTCAGGGAAGAAAATGGTTATAGTTTAAGAGTTAATACATTAGGGTTTAATTTTAATCTTTCTTGGAAATTCACTTCCGCAGGAATACACTAAGGT